>NC_055957.1:6834714-6939714 GCF_018492685.1 Alosa sapidissima | reverse complement strand
GTGTTGGCTGACCAGTCCAGTTTATTGTCCAGGTGGAGACCCAGATACTTGTAGGTGCTAACCACCTCCACATTGACCCCATCAATGTGGACTGGTAGCAAAGTGGGCTTAGACCTGCGGAAATCCACCACCATCTCCTTGGTCTTTGAAGTGTTAAGTTGAAGATGATTGCAGCCACATCACTGAAGAGCAGAACTAGATGCTATCAGTCATTGGAATTCATCCAAAATAAAGTTTAAAGTCATTTTTCTCAGTTCCACACTCTGGTGAGATCTTTTGCCTTTGGAGGTCAAACTGCAGGACACGTGCCCCAGTGGGCCATCCTTGAGGATGCATTTTTGAAAAGGTCACTGGCCTGCAAGATTAAACACTGTCCTTGTGAACATAAGGATTATATCTGGTGCATATTGCCATTTCTGCACAACATATTGACATATGAGTTCTCTAGTCATATTTCTGCTCAACATATTGAGATATGAGGTCTCTAGTCATATTGCCCAGCCCCGCGCAGTGTAGCCATGCTGTGAGGGAGGAGCAGATGTGTGAAAGCTGAGCTCTGCCTAGTGCCCACTCTAATGGGAGGGAAATCAGTCAGTTCCACAGAAAATGGACTCTGAATTCAACCTGCAATGGGAATTGATCTTATTACTGGTGTCCCTGTGTGTAAGTGTGTTGGGGTGGAGGGAGGATGGAGAAGGGGTATTAAAGGGGAGAAATGGTGAGCTGAGAGAGCTCCAGGAACAGTGCATGGGGAAATGCCCTGAAATTATATTAAAGAATGTATACTGTGTGTGTGTGTGTGAATTGAGAGAGTGAGAGAATATGTGTGTGTGACTAGAGATGCAATTGTGTATCCTTGTGGATGTTTTGTGGTCATGCTGTCAATAAAAAAAAAAAATCCTGCTGCTCAATAAAATCTGTTGTTTATGGAATGCTTGTCATTTGAAGAGTGTGGCGCTGGTGTGCGGGGGCAAGTGTCAGAGTGTGTGAGCGCACTCATATCAGCAGCGGTGTGCGGCGGGCTTCACGAACAAACTAACTCTCAGTTGATTTGTCCTTCCTGGTCAGTAAATATGGCAGTCAGTCCTGTGTGAGCGGTCAAATTAATAAAGGTATTTTTGTTAAAACTATAATTTACTCTTCAGTGGTTATTAATGAAATTCTTAAAATCCATCCAATGTTTACAGCACAAATGTTTACAGCACACACGCAAGCACGCACACACACACAACAAACACACGCACGCACACAATTATCTTCCTCTGCTGGGATGCTGGGAAGGCCACGGTGGTCCATAACTCCACTAACCAGAAGAGAGTGAGCATGCTGGGAAGCCTACAGTGGTCCATAACTCCACTAACCAGAAGAGAGTGAGCATGCTGGGAAGCCTACACCGGTCCATAACTCTACTAAAGGCAGACTCCAGCTCTTTGGCTGATTAACTGCCTTTTAACTGCATTTAAAAAGCTGCATTGTGATTCAGAGATTAATGAGAGGCCAAAGGGTAATGCATCTTCTGACTCTCTCTCTCTCTTAACACCACACCATGACACAGAGGAGAACACCACAAGCTGACACCCTTCCCTTCCAATTCCAACAGAATCGAAAGAGCCCAAACTAGAAAAAGAGTATAGCTTAGGTTGCAACCAGAGCGGTAGAAAAACAGAGTGGCGACACTCCCATAGACTTCCATAGGAAACAATGGCGGCGCTTTTTCCAGGCTACTTCGGCGTTATGCAGAGCTCAAAAGTTCCTAACTTTGACATTCACGGCTTCAGCCCCATTCACTTCCATTGCTTTCTGCCTGATATTGTCAGTGGTAAGTAGACGAAGGTACGACGTTTTTTCAATTGGCATATGCATTTCCTATACCAACTGCACTAGTAGATACTGGTATTGTTCTTTGAGGTTTTTGTGCTGCTTGTTTAACTGATATTTGTTGCTTAAATGTTGACCGAAATTTTAAAGGCAAAAGTTAGCCTGCAAACCTTGATGTGGAGAGAGAGGTTAGCTTAAAGATAATGTTCCTACGTCAATAATGAATTTCAGACAAAACACATTTGGTTAGCCTATTGTAGTAGGGCAACTTTAGATGATAGGTTGGTTGTCAACAGGTTTTTATTATATTTTTCAAACCTGATTGCGTTAGCTTATGTTAGCTAGTCAGCTCATTCACATACATAGTGTTAACGTTAGACATGCTATGAGGGGGAACACAAACTTTATCTTGATAAAATACATTTCATACAGCATGGTAACTCTATATTCAGATGTGCTGGTTATCAATGGGTTTTTTTTTATTAACGCTCTTCAGGTGAAAAATGGAGGAAATTAATGTGATTATTGTCTTTAAACCTGATATAGATTAGCTTGCTATATGGCGAGTTTTATGGCGTTATGAACTGAACCATGGGCTGAACATGACATGAAGTAGGCTAGTGTCCACGACTCGTGAACGAGGGGATTTCAGTTATGAATTTCAGGGGAAGCAGTAGGAGCAAAACCTATACTATTATAAGTTATTATTGTTGTTATCTGTGCGTGGCTCTTGTGTCCCTTGCCAGCCCAGTCCTGTGCCACTATCACTGTTCCAAATGGGACAGTGGCACAAGCAGTAGGTGGGTGTGGCACGAGCGTGGTCGTGGGACAGTATAGCGTCTGTAGCCTACAGTAGGACTTTTTGCTCCAACTGATGATCGGTTTCAGTTCATTTAGTTTTGAGTAATTTTACATTTCGTGTTGGTGTTCTTGGTGTAATAACTTTGATTGCTTTATCTGCCAAGTAAATTGTCAAATACATAGCGAAGTTTGCATGGAAGAGACTGACGTGACAAGAGGGCATTGCCTTTCATTGGGTCAGTGATCTTTGTAAGTAGGACAAATGTCTTTTTTTGGATAACTGAAAAGTGTAGTCAAGTTAATAGGGCATAGATCACTCTGAAAGTAATGCCCAACAAAATCATTCTTCATGTTGTTATTGTTATAGTTTTTGTGTGGACTTGTGGCAACCCCAACCAGCCTTGCAAATGGTTGGCTGTGTATGGGTATGTAAAACTCTTGCTGGAGATGGCCTCTTGCTTAGGTTTCTGCTACTTACTTAATGTGTTGTCCCAAGTATACACTGAGTGTTACCTGCTTTGTTCTCTCCCTCCATTCTCCACTGTGCCTGTTCTGCTTATCCAGGACCAAGGATGCAGAGGACAAGAAGAGTGTGCGATATATGACTGGAATGGTCAGATAAGATTATTTTTTATGTTTGAGGTCCACACGATGGGGCCCTTACACAAATGGAGTTGTGTTGATCCAGCATCTTCCACACCTCCCATAACACTCCCGACTCCAGCCAAATGTTGCATCCTCCTTACCATGTCCCTCTTATAGGTGAACAGAGTACACGGAGGGCTACCCATCCCTTCCACATTGTGTCTTTTGTGTAGTTCACACACAAGTGTTGTTCAAACTTTGGAAACTGAAATCATTTTATTTTTTGGAAACCTAAATGAGTGTCAGACCTCCTTTTTATGTTGCAGTGTCACCATACCTTCCTCCCAGTCTTTTTTGCATTTGTTCCTGTTATTGTTTTAAACACACATTGAAAACTTAATACAAATTCTATTGAAAACCTAACATGTATCAGTCATCCTTTTCATGCTGTTGTCTCACCAGCCGGCTGAAATATATAAGTTTATAAGTATATAAGTATTTTATTGAAATAGTTGATTGCTTATTGAGTTACAAGTGTGTTATTGAAACAGTGGGTGTCTTATCTTGCAGTATTAATCAAATTTTTCACATTCAAGTTGTTATTGATTCTTATTTAGCCTATGTGTTTAATCTTCATCTCACCAAAACAAACTGAAAAGGACACTGGATATAATGTCCACACACAAAAAGGATACAAAATGCATAGCCTACGTTTTGACAATGCAAGTTAAGTATATGTAGCATGATACAGGCAAATGTAGGAATCCAATAACAGCTCATGTCCAGCAAGGAAATAAACGTTCAATGTTAGAGCTACCAAAGAACATATTTTAGATCGATGTTGCAAACTAATTATACTCGCACTATATAATTGACACTATAATGTAAGCATGCTAACACGTAATAACACTCGTTTTTGGTTTGTTGTAATGTTTCCCGTTCAATAACGCACTCGCTGCTGTCTATCCCATTGAAATAACACGACACGCAAAGAGCTGTTTGGAACTGTTGAAGCGTACGTGAACCACGTGACCGCGTGGCGGCGACTTCAAGGAGTGTCGCAACTCTCTTTTTCTATGGCTCTGGTTGCAGTGTTTACTACTGGAAAAAGAGTATAGCTAGGTTGCAGTGTTTACTACTGGAAAAAGAGTATAGCTAGGTTGCAGTGTTTACTGTGTGCATGTCCTATTTCATTGCTTCTTAATTAATCCCCTATGACTTTATCCTTAAGTGTTATTTTAAGGGGACAAATCCTGTATAGTGTGCTACGATTTAAAAAAAATAAATAAATCACCCTTTCAGTTGGTTCTTGAAATGTTGTGCTGATTGCGTTTGGAAGTGTAGCCTATGACATTTTCAGATCAAGAGCCTTATGAAGAGCTCCTTGAAGCGCTGTGGAATTTGATGGAAGCTGAATTAGCTGCCCTTTCAAAAGAAAGCTCCCTTTGTGTTCACTAATTAGAATTATATTGGAGCTCTTTGATTGCCGGCAGAATGAAAGTGTGTTTATAAGTGGGCTTGATAGATAGGCTCCATTATGGTTAAGTAAAAAAGCCTTTCAGGAAGCTCTCTCTGCCTTCTTCCTCTGAAGGCCTGTGGTTCTAAAAGGTGCAGAGAGAGAGTGAGTCAGGCCCTTCAGATGACTCTGCAGTATTTGCATGTTTGAAATCACTGAAAACACCAGTACTCATGACCACTCCTAATTTGTAGTGATGATCTCTTCCCTAGGAAGTAGTATAATGAAATGTGACTGGGAAAAGATCAGTGTGTAATGACACCTCTACTCCAGCAGGGTGGCTATACTAAAGGCCAGGGTGTAAGTAGAGTTAACTCAGTATTTGAGTGCTGTGTGTCTGTGTAAAGTAAAGTTAACTCAGTATTTGAGTGCTGTGTGTCTGTGTAAAGTAAAGTTAACTCAGTATTTGAGTGCTGTGTGTCTGTGTAAAGTAAAGTTAACTCAGTATTTGAGTGCTGTGTGTCTGTGCAAAGTAAAGTTAACTCAGTATGAGTGCTGTGTGTCTGTGCAAAGTAAAGTTAACTCAGTATTTGAGTGCTGTGTGGCTGTGCAAAGTAAAGTTAACTCAGTATTTGAGAGCTGTGTGTCTGTGTAAAGTTAACTCCGTATGAGTGCTGTGTGTCTGTGTAAAGTAAAGCTAACTCAGTATTTGAGTGCTGTGTGTCTGTGTAAAGTAAAGTTAACTCAGTATGAGTGTTGTGTGTCTGTGCAAAGTAAAGTTAACTCAGTATTTGAGTGCTGTGTGGCTGTGTAAAGTAAAGTTAACTCAGTATGAGTGGTGTGTGTCTGTGCAAAGTAAAGCTAACTCAGTATTTGAGTGCTGTGTGTCTGTGTAAAGTAAAGTTAACTCAGTATTTGAGTGCTGTGTGTCTGTGTAAAGTTAACTCAGTATTTGAGTGCTGTGTGTCTGTGTAAAGTAAAGTTAACTCATTATTTTAGTGCTGCGTGTCTGTGTAAAGTTAACTCAGTATTTGAGTGTTGTGTGTCTGTGCAAAGTAACGTTAACTCAGTATTTGAGTGCTGTGTTTCTGTGTAAAGCTAACTCAGTATTTGAGTGCTGTGTGTCTGTATAAAGTAAAGTTAACTCAGTATTTGAGTGCTGTGTGTCTGTGATAAAGTATATGGTAGGAGCAGGCTTCACTCAGTTTGAGAGTGCTTGGCCAAACTTAAATGTTAACTCAGAAAAAAAAGGGACCGCACTTTGCATATATGTGTTTTATTGCACAGACGCGTTTCAGCTTAGCGCCTTCCTCAGTGTGCTCAAGTGGATACATATATAACCTCACTTATTTATACCCACACCCACATACACTCCCACGTAATCAACCAATGGTGATGCAGTGTCATCCCATACAATAATTCAATTAAAATGGTCCATTGCTTCTTCTGTTAATAGAATCACATCATGCACAGGCCATTTACACCAATAGCACTTTTACAAAAAACATTTTTACAAAAGACATTTTTACAAAAGACATTTTTTACAAGAAACAAGTCAAAGATAAGTCTTCATTCATTCCATTAGGTGTGCATGTATTCAAGTTAAATATATACCACGCCTCCCTCTGTAGAAGGCGGTTCTCACGGTCCCCTCCTCTATTAGGCTTAATGACAGTCTCCAAGCCCATAAATCTGAGTGAGTTAACATCATGACCTGCAGAATTAAAATGTTTTGCAACCGACGATTTTTCGTCATTCTTTCTGATGTTTGACTTATGCTCACAGATTCTGGTTTTTAATTGACGTTTTGTTTTACCCACATACAATAGCCCTCAAGGGCACGTCAACAGGTACACAACAAAAGAGGTTAAGCAGGTAATTCTGCCTTTTACTTTGAACGTCCTGTGGGTGCTTGGATGTGTAAACGATTTTTCAGTCAGCATAAAGTTGCACGTTACACAATTAAAACAATTGAAGTTGCCGTCTGGGATTTTAAACGAAAGACGTAGCGGGCTTGGAGCAGGGAGATATGACTGTACGAGGCGGTCTCTTAGATTGGATGCTCTTTTGTAGCAGAATCGCGGGGGATCTTGAAAAACATGACCAATTGTTGGATCACTACTTAACATATGCCAATGACGTTGTACAATGTGTTTCAATGTATTAGATATGTTTCCATAGGTCGACACAAAAGTGATTGGAGTGTTTGTGCTTGTGGTTGGTCTATGTGCTTCTTTTGTGTCTGTGCAAAGTAATGTTAACTCAGTATGAGTGCTGTGTGTCTGTGCAAAGTAAAGTTAACCCTCTAGGCGCCACAGTCGACTTTAGTCAACAAGATGCGGTACTGAATAAAACGGCCGATTTAGTCAAATAGGGTGTCATATTTCGTTCGACCTCCACTCCACTAGATGGCAGACATGTCATACGTCATCCCCGAGTCGGAAAAAAGTCATGCTTTAAACAAAACTTTCGCGCTACAGCTGCAGTGAATCAGTGCGTGCAATACCGGAGCTAGTGTGCGTGTGAGCTATTTTATCAGAGCGATATTGTCAACGTCAGCGAGTATTTGCATTAGATTATCGTCTAATGGCATCAAAAAAGTTTACCTGAAATGAAGTGTTGGGTCTTCTATTCGCGGACCCTGATTCTGAAGGGGAATATCTGCCTTCAGAAAATGACGGTGATTCAGGGACATTGTCAATTAGTGAGGCTTCAGATGCGTCCCTGCCTTGCAATGATGCAGCTGGACAAAGTAAGAGTTTACTCCATAGTTTAGCTTACACCAAGCACAAACGTTGAATCGTTTGCCTAATGTCACTGGTGGGAATAATGTTTCACGGGTTCGGAGTGTTCATCGGGAAGTTAGCAGGGTGTTAGTGGTGTGGCGAACGAGGCTGGAGGTAGCCTAATGTCCATAGCGCTAGCTTCTGTCTTCTGAACGTGTGCCTCTCCACAATCGCGGCGACAGTAACGTGGTGGAGCCTTTGTCTAATGCCACTGGGTATGTTAGACGAGGTCGAAGTGCTCATAGGACAGTTAGGGGGGAACGTAGTGGCAGTGTGGGGAGTCGCAATGAGAATGACAGTAGGCCTAGTCCGAGCTGCGCAAATTCTCTCCACTCGGCGCGCGCGAGGCAGATCTGGCCATGCTGCTCGCATGGTGGAGGTGGTGACACGCTCTCTCCCTCTCCCTCTCCCTCTCCCACACACACACACACACACACATTAGGTCATGCAAAGTCTATCACAAGATGATGGGAATGCCGGCCCTGTATGGATAGGGATAGGGAGTCATTATCTCTACAGCAAAAGGCCTGCTACATAAAAAAAAAAAATGTCAGCCATTTATTAGTAATGATTTACACTGTTGATTTGCTATCTATTTCCCTGATCATTTAGGACATACAGTATGTGTTCCTTTTTGTGTGTTCATGTCCTTGTGATGTGTGTGTCTTTGTCAGCTAAGAAAAAAAACAAAAAAAATCAACAAAAACAGCAAAAAGAAAAACAAATACTAACATTGTCTCTTGTCTTGTCTCGTCATCTCACTCCTGATCTGTGCCTTGCCGTGGCAAATGAGCTTTTGAACTAAACAGGTCTTGTCTACTTGTGTTTGTGTGTCATCTGAAAAATATATATGTGCCCCATACATGGAATCAGAGTGCCTACTGTATGTAGTAAATGGAAAATCTCTACAGCAAAAGGCCAGTCTACCGCTACATGCATTTGGTTTGTTTCTGCCATTTATTAGTAATGATTTACACAGTTTGTTCACTACTTACTATTTACCTGAGCATTCAGTATTGTGCAATATAGCATACAGAATGTGAGGGACATTTTGGGGGGAAAGAAGTGGTGCATTTTATCATTCAAACATGCGACTTTTCATGAAAATTCTATAATCCAAGATGGCCGCCACCATATGATGTCATAATATGCAAATTAGATATAAACATTTAATCTCTACATAAACTTTGGGTCATCCTTAATATTTCTCTAATTTACAGAAAGTCTCTATCTCTTATCACTTTTAAGATATAGCCTTTTGAAATGAAGATGTCAAAATTTATCGTTTCGGCAAAAAACCTCTGGCACCTAAAGGGTTAACTTAGTATGAGTGCTGTGTGTCAAAGTCAAAGTCAAAGTCAAAGTCAAAGTCAGCTTTATTGTCAATTTCTTCACATGTTCCAGACATACAAAGAGATCGAAATTACGTTTCTCACTATCCCACGGTGAAGACAAGACATATTTTTCCAATTTAAGTCCACAGACAAACATAACATTCAAGTAAACAAAAAAGTAAGTAAATAAGTAAATAAGAGGGCACATATAATAATGAAAAAATAAGAGCAGCAAAATTTGGTTGAAATTGTGTGTAGACAGTCAATAAAATACTAGTGCAAAAGTCAGGCCAATAAAAGGCTTGGGTAGTTCTGTTTGACCTAAGTAATAAAGAAATTGGCATAGTGGTGCAAGTTATGTAAGAGCAGCAGAGGTGTTGTGTTTTCAGGACAACAACACCAAGTTGTAAAGTGTACAAGTGTGCAAGTGTGCAAGTGGAGTAGTGCAGGCGGCCATTGTGGGTCCAATGTCCAGGATGTTATGTAGCTGAGGGTGGAGGGGGGAGAGGAGGGAGAGAGTTCAGCATCCTTACAGCTTGGTGTATGAAGCTGTTGGTGAGTCTGGTAGTGCGGGAGCGCAGGCTTCTGTACCTCTTCCCAGAGGGCAGTAGATCAAACAGATTGTGAGCGGGGTGACTTGCATCACTCACAATTTTGGTCGCCTTGCGGGTGAGGTGGGTGGTGTAAATGTCCTTCAGGGAGGGGAGTGCAGCACCAATGATCCTTCCAGCTGTGTTCACTATGCGCTGCAGGGCTTTCCTGTTGTATTCAGTGCAGCTTCCGCCCCACACAGCGATACAGCTGGAGAGGATGCTCTCAATGGTGCCTCGGTAAAATGTGGTCATGATGGCTGGTGGAGCACTTGCTCGCCTGAGTTTCCGCAGGAAGTACAGGCGGCGCTGAGCTCTCTTCGCCAGTGATGCAGTGTTGGTGGTCCAGGAGAGGTCTTCACTGATGTGCACCCCCAGGAATTTGGTGCTGCTCGCTCTCTCCACCACAGCACCGTCGATGGTCAGTGGCAGGTGTTGGGTGTGACCTCTCCGGAAGTCAACAACAATCTCTTTGGTCTTGCTGACGTTCAGCAGGAGGTTGTTGTCCCTGCACCACGTGGTCAGATGGTCGACCTCCAACCTGTATTGAGTCTCGTCGCCCTTGGTGATGAGACCCACCAGAGTTGTGTCGTCAGCAAATTTCACTATGTGATTGTTGCTGTAGGTTGCAGTGCAGTCATGCGTCAGTAGGGTGAAGAGCAGCGGACTGAGCACGCAGCCTTGGGGGGCCCCTGTGCTCAGTGTGATGCTGCTTGAGGTATTGTTGCCAACACGTACTACTTGGGGCCTCTGACAGAGGAAGTCCAGTAGCCAGTTGCAGAGGTAGGTACTGAGTCCCAGTTTGTCATGTTTGCAGATGAGTTGTTGTGGTATTATGGTGTTGAATGCAGAACTGAAGTCTATAAACAGCAATCTCACATATGAGTCTCTTTTTTCCAGGTGGGTGAGGGCTGGGTGGAGGGCAGAGCAGATTGCATCCTCTGTAGACCGCTTGGCTCGGTATGCAAACTGGAAGGGGTCCAGGGTGGGGGGGAGAATGGCTTTGATATGTGACATGACAAGCCGCTCAAAGCACTTCATGATGATGGGTGTCAGTGCCACAGGGCGGTAGTCATTGAAGCAGGATGGAGCAGTTTTCTTCGGCACAGGTATGATGGTGGCAGCTTTGAAACATGATGGGACGATGGCTTGCTTCAGGGAAGTGTTAAAGATGTCTGTGAAGACATCCTTAAGCTCCCCTGCGCAGTCCTTCAGCGCACGACCTGGGATGTTGTCTGGACCTGTTGCCTTACGGGTGTTGATAGCAGCAAGTGTCCTCTTCACGCTGTCGGCAGAGAGGCACAGGGGCTGCTCATGTAGAGGGGGATGGGTCTTCTGTGGGCAGGTGCTATTTTGTGCTTCAAAGCGAGCAAAGAAGCGGTTCAGGTTGTTGAGCAGAGGGATGTTGCTCTCACAGCTCTGTGGCGCGGGCTTGTAGTCCGTGAGGGCCTGAATGCCCTGCCATAGGCTTTGTGCGTTCCTGCTGTCTTTGAAGTGGGTGGTTATCTTGTGAGTGTATTCCTTTTTTGCTTCCTTGATGCCACGGGACAGGTTGGCTCTCGCTGTTTTCATGCCAGCTTCATCCCCAGCTCTGTAGGCTTTGTCTCTGGCCCTCAGCAGCCTGAGGACATCCCCTGTCAGCCATGGCTTCCAGTTAGCCCGAGTGATGATGTCTTTTGTGTGGGTCACATCATCGATGCACTTGGTGATGTAAGAGGTTACAGTGTCTGTATACTCCTCTATGTCTGTCCGGTTGTTGTAAGTGGCTGCCTGCTTAAACATTTCCCAGTCTGTTGTGTCAAAGCAGTCTTGAAGAGCATCGGAGGCTCCCTCAGGCCACACTTTTACCTGCTTACGAACCGGTTTGTTCGCTTTTACCCTTTGTCTGTATGCGGGCATTAGCATAACAGTGATATGGTCTGAAAGTCCAATGTGGGGGAGGGGGGTGGCTTTGTATGCTCCTTTGTGTGTAGTGTAGACCAGGTCCAGGATGTTATCTCCTCTTGTTGGAAAATCAACATGCTGGTGTAGCTTTGGAAGTACAGTTTTGAGATCAGCATGGTTAAAATCTCCAGTGAAGATGGTGAAACCGTCTGGGTGTGTCTGTGTAAAGTAAAGTTAACTCAGTATGAGTGCTGAGTGGCTGTGGAAAGTAAAGTTAACTCAGTATTTGAGAGCTGTGTGTCTGTGTAAAGTTAACTCAGTATTTGAGTGCTGTGTGTCTGTGTAAAGTTAACTCAGTATTTGAGTGCTGTGTGTCTGTGCAAAGTAAAGTTAACTCAGTATGAGTGCTGTGTGTCTGTGTAAAGTAAAGTTAACTCAGTATTTGAGTGCTGTGTGTCTGTGTAAAGTTATCTCAGTATTTGAGTGCTGTATTTCTGTGTAAAGTTAACTCAGTATTTGAGAGCTGTGTGTCTGTGTAAAGTTAACTCAGTATTTGAGTGCTGTGTGTCTGTGCCAATAACTCAGTATTTGAGTGCTGTGTGTCTGTGTAAAGTTAACTCAGTATTTGAGTGCTGTGTGTCTGTGCAAAGTAAAGTTAACTCAGTATTTGAGTGCTGTGTGTCTGTGCAAAGTAAAGTTAACTCAGTATTTGAGAGCTGTGTGTCTGTGTAAAGTTAACTCAGTATTTGAGTGCTGTGTGTCTGTGCAAAGTAAAGTTAACTCAGTATTTGAGTGCTGTGTGTCTGAGTAAAGTTAACTCAGTATTTGAGTGATGTGTGTCTGTGTAAAGTTAACTCAGTATTTGAGTGCTGTGTGTCTGTGTAAAGTTAACTCAGTATTTGAGAGCTGTGTGTCTGTGTAAAGTTAACTCAGTATTTGAGTGCTGTGTGTCTGTGCAAAGTAAAGTTAACACAGTATTTGAGTGCTGTGTGTCTGTGCAAAGTAAAGTTAACTCAGTATTTGAGTGCTGTGTGTCTGTGTAAAGTTAACTCAGTATTAGAGAGCTGTGTGTCTGTGTAAAGTTAACTCAGTATTTGAGAGCTGTGTGTCTGTGTAAAGTTAACTCAGTATTTGAGTGCTGTGTGTCTGTGCAAAGTAAAGTTAACACAGTATTTGAGTGCTGTGTGTCTGTGCAAAGTAAAGTTAACTCAGTATTTGAGTGCTGTGTGTCTGTGTAAAGTTAACTCAGTATTTGAGTGTTGTGTGTCTGTGTAAAGTTAACTCAGTATTTGAGTGCTGTGTGTCTGTGTAAAGTTAACTCAGTATGAGTGCTGTGTGTGTGCAAAGTAAAGTTAACTCAGTATTTGAGTGTTGTGTGTCTGTGTAAAGTTAACTGCAGTCAGTAGAGGGGCTCCAATAAGGTGCACAGAGAGATAAAGAGAGGAAAGACTGTGAGCACACCAGACCACACACACACACACACACACACTCATACCTACACACACACACACACACACACACTGGAACACACACACACACTCATACCTACACACACACACACACACACACACTCATACCTACACACACACACACACACACACACTCATACCTACACACACACCAACACACACACACACACACTCATACCTACACACACACACACACACACACACACACACACTCATACCTACACACACACACACACACACACACACACACTCATACCTACACACACACACACACACACACACACACACACACACACACTCATACCTACACACACACACACACACACACACACACACACACACACACACTCATACCTACACACACACACACTGGAACACAACCACAGACACATAATGGAATAAGCATCTGCATGACCTTCAGGCTCTGGCATAAACACACACACACACACACACACACACACACACACACACACACACTCATACCTACACACACACACACACACACACTCATACCTACACACACACACACATACACACACACACACACCTCCAGCGGTGATGCTTCCCAACAACGGATCTGTATTATTGGTCCTATTAATTGGCTTATGATGAAGAGGAAGACATCAACGGGATTAGAGCCAAGCAAAGCTTTGGTTTTGATGTGTGTGAGTTTGATATTCAGGCTTTGGCTTTGATGTGTGTGATTTTGATATTCAGGCTTTTGTGGATGAATTAAAGGTCTGAAAGCCCAAAGGTGTATTATGGGACAAAGGAGATGATGTGACATGCATTTTTTTTTTAATTGTGATATGGCAGTAGAGATTGATTGATTGATTGATTGATTGATTGATTGATTGATTGATTGATTGGGAAATGACAGAGCCTGGTCCCCATGGGCACTGGGACCCACATGTGGTGAGTTTCTAAACATGGCTTAAGTTAATACTGTAGGTGCTTTAATGGCCATGAGTTTCTAAACATGGCCTAAGTTAATACTGTAGGTGCTTTACTGGCCATGAGTTTTTAAACATGGCTTAAGTTAATAAGTGCTTTAATGACCATGAGTTTCTAAACATGGCTAAAGTTAATAAGTGCTTTAATGGCCATGAGTTTCTAAACATGGCTAAAGTTAATAAGTGCTTTAATGGCCATGAGTTTCTAAACATGGCTAAAGTTAATAAGTGCTTTAATGGCTGTATGTGTTCACTCTTGTACATACTAACTGATTTGCTATGATCCACTTTTCTCAAGGTTGTCTAACAAGCACTACTGTTTCAGCATGCACCACATATGTGTGTGGGAAATCACTAATATTTTAGCACACTCACTTCATGACTTACAAGGGAATAACAGCATTTTTACTCACTTTATCACTTAAAGGGGAATAACAGCATTTTTATCACTTAAGGTGAGACACGGCAGGTGAAAACATCGTTTTTTCATGCACTGGTCGATTTCGAGATTTTGAGCTAGTATTGTACCTTAGCATGTATTCTATCACACTACTACAACAAAAAAGTCCTATTTACACATTTAGGTGTTTATTTCATTATATTGTGTCTACTCGCGCCTGTATATTTCTCCTAACCCTAACTAAATGTAGAATATTTTTACAGAGGGGTTTGTTGATATATATTTCCTAGCCTGACTTACATGACATTTTATGCCTAAAAACATGGCAAAAATCGATTTTTAAGGGCTATTGACAGCATATTCTGATTTACAGGATAACAAAAGTAGATATTCATAAATCCCTCTGTAAATGTTTCCCCATCTAATAACTGAACACAATGAAAACTTAATTTGAACCTGGCTGTATCCAATGCTCAGGTTTCATGCCTTAAAATGTATGCAAATTAGTGCATATTTAATTAGATAATGCCTAATTTGCATATGTAAACATTAAATTACAGAAAACTCGTAATACATTTTTTTTCTCATATTAATGTAAGTAATCAACTGGGAAAGTTTCATAGTGATATCTGCTTGTTAAAAATGTTACTCTATTCACCTGTAGTGTCTCGCCTTAAAGGGGAATAACAGCATTTTAACTCACTTTACCACTTAAAGGGGAATAAGAGCATGTTTGCTCCAAGGTTTAAGCAAAGTGCTTATGGGCAAGTCTCACCACTTGCTGGCCAGATTGGGAATGGCTTCAGGCAGTTATTTTGGACAGCTATTTTCCCATTCAAATGAGTGGGATGGCATATGTAAGGGACGTCATACTGTATTGACAGAAAAAGGTACATCAGGTTAATCTGTGTTTAAATCTGAATTGAACAATATGAATATCTCCCCAATTCGCTACAATAATGCTAAAACGGACATCATTCTTATGTTACTTACATTACAGGAAGTGTAGACAACTGAGTGGAAGATTCTTTGAGTACTGTGTCTCATCATTATAAAGTCTCTGGTTTCAGTGCTTACATCTGGGACAAAGTGACCACAAATGGACACTCTAGTGTTCAGTATAATCCTGGGAACATTGGTTTGACCCCAGTATCCAGATGTGAAATCAATGCAGAGTTGGGGAGGAGGAGAAAGAACGATTGAGGTGAAAATAATGGTCCTAGACACCTAGACAGAGTTTCCTTTTCAGTGGAGATAAAAAATGAAGGTTGTCTTTTAGTCCTGGACTGTAGGCTTAATCCAAGGACAGGAAAACAGCTGTTAATAAAAGAGAGAGAGGACAGAAAGACAGTGTGATTAGACAAAAAGAGGAGAGTGAAAGATTGGCAAGATATGAGAATAAGAATGTGATCATGAGAGACTAAAAGTAGGTAGTCGGTGGTGACGGGTTGCCATGGCGTTGGCGACTCAATGGGAGGACTAATTGGTGTCATATGGGAGTGAGAGAAAGAGAAAGAGAGAGAGAGGGGAAGAGAGAGAGTGAGAGAGGGGAAAGAGAAAGAGAGAGCTGTCCTCCACAGCCACAGGTGCTGGTCCTCCAACTCCAGCAAGTCCCCTCAACTTTTTCATTAAAAAACCCATCACAGGGTTGCTCCCTCTCTCCCTCTCTCTCTTTCAGCCTGCACTCTCTCTTTCTCCCTCTCTCCCTCTCTCTCTTTCAGCCTGCACTCTCTCTTTCTCCCTCTCTCTCTTCGTCAGTATCTCTTCTCTTCCCCATCTCTATCCTCCTATCTCTCTCCTTCCCTCCCCTCTTCTTGTCTCCACTCTCATTTCATTTCTGTTCCCTCTCTCTTTTGCCATCAGCATGTTCTGTTCACACTCACCCCTCCCTCCCTCCGTCCCATCACTCACTTTCTTAATGGCTCTGCCTCTGTCTCTCTCTCTCTCTCCTTCTCTTCTCCCTGGTGGGTCTGTGAGATAGATGTGTCAGGATGAGCTGCAGTCACAGATTTTAATCAATTAGTTATCTGACCAGTGGGACTCGTAATGGAGGCCAGCCAAGAGGCAGGAGAGACAGACAGAGAGAGAGAGAGAGAGAGAGAGAGGGAGAGGGAATGGAGAGAGATGGGGAGGATAAGGCTACGGGAAGACAGATATAGAGATGGGGAGAAAAAAGTTAGAAGAAGATATGGCACAAAGAGAGAGAGAGAGAGATGGAGAGGATGAGAATAAGAATAGAGGAAGACAGAGAAAAGGATAGAGAGAGAGGGGAAGGGATGGGTAGAAGTTAGTGGAATTGGGTAAGACAGAGAGACAGATAAAGAGAGAGGGAGAGAGATGGGGAGGATGAGGATAAGAATAGAGGAAGACAGAGAAAAGGATAGAGAGAGAGAGGAAGGGATGGGTAGAAGTTAGTGGAATTGGGGAAGACAGAGAGACAGATAAAGAGAGAGAGAGAGATGGGGAGGATGAGGATAAGAATAGAGGAAGACAGAAAAGGATAGAGAGAGAGGGGAAGGGATGGGTAGAAGTTAGTGGAATTGGGGAAGACAGAGAGACAGATAAAGAGAGAGAGAGAGAGATGGGGAGGATGAGGATAAGAATAGAGGAAGACAGAGAAAAGGATAGAGAGAGAGGGGAAGGGATGGGTAGAAGTTAGTGGAATTGGGTAAGACAGAGAGACAGATAAAGAGAGAGGGAGAGAGATGGGGAGGATGAGGATAAGAATAGAGGAAGACAGAGAAAAGGATAGAGAGAGAGGGGGAGGATGAGAATAAGAATAGAGGAAGACAGAAAAGGATAGAGAGAGAGGGGGAGGATGAGGATAAGAATAGAGGAAGACAGAAAAGGATAGAGAGAGAGGGGGAGGATGAGGATAAGAATAGAGGAAGACAGAAAAGGATAGAGAGAGATGAAGACTAAGAAAGGAATACAGAGCCACTGGAGACAGAGGGAGACAGAGGGAGACAGAGGGAGACAGGGGGAGACAGAGGGAGACAGAGGGAGACAGGGGGAGACAGAGGGAGACAGAGGGAGACAGGGCAGGGGAGGACGCAAGAGATGGGTAACGGTCAAATGGGTAATGGGACTCTACCAGGAGCCTGGCAGCCTAACGTCCGTTTAATCTCCTGTCCAACTACACAGCCCCTCCGAGTAGTCGGGATAAGTTCAGGTTTGCAAGGCGCTTGTCGGAAAACAACTTAAGAAAGAAACTATGGAGAGCGAGACCATTGCTTCTCCTCCATACTAAAGAGTCTTCTTACAGACACCCCCCTACACACACAGACACATACAGACACACGCACTCCCAGGAGAGGCCAGGCTGATGTGTAGGGGGGAAAGGGAAGGGGCTTTGAAATGCCGCCGTGTCAAGACCAGGAGCCACTTCATTCATCACCACCTGCATCCCATCCACATTCATACGCCTCTCATAGCACCATTAATCACTGCCATGAGAACACACTAATTCTGCCCCAGCGGCTCATTAACACCTCACTGACAGCAGCAGCTCAGGGACACTTCTGTCCAGCAGCCACCTGTCATCCAGGGCTGGCCAGTGGAACCAGTGTTGTGCTGAGACTCTGCATAGGCTTTGGAAACAGGGCTCAATCTGTTTATGTGTTGAATGTGTTTTGTTTTAATTGTATTATGTACACTAGGTTGAACTTATCTGTTTATGTGTTGAATGTGTGTTGTTTTAATGTTATATGTACACTAGGTTGAACTAGATGAGGAGTTACCAGCCGTTCAGGTTAGTGTACATTTTTTAATGGTGACTTAAAGGAGACTGAATTCTTATGTCTAATTAATATTTAAGACACTCACTCTACAGGAGACGTGCATGATGTGCTTTGTTTATATGTATGCATTTGTTTATGTTTGCTGTTGCTGTTGTTTTCGTGTTGCTTATTTCACTGAGTGTTACGCTGCGTTGAATGGATGATTAAATGAGGTATGTTCTGCAGACATCACAAAGTGTCCATTTTCACGTTTGATTCAGGTAGGTGAGTCTTGGCACACTGACATCAATCATGACAGGAATAACTAGAAATGCCATCCCAGATAGTAAACATACACTGGGACGGAACTGGGCCACACCTACCACAACGTCCGGCACGGATTTGCATAATGGACCTGATCAGGCGTCCAAACGCACATCGGTCCAAAATTGGTCTGGATCCGTTTGACGGTTCTGGTACCAATAAGGGCTAAGACTGGCCCAGTTCCGTATGTTAGTCTGTGTTACTGACGTGTTCCAGATCTGCTTATCATATGCAATACGGGTCCGCTTATTGTGTGTGGTACGGACCCGTTTATCAGACATCAGCTGGCTTTATTTGACATGTGAAATGTGATTGGTAATTAATTATCCTGAAAAATCTGTTTGCTACACATTTGCTAACAGGTTCGTTATAGGTTCACCCAGGCTAAAGTTTGTTACGGTTTCCCGACAGCTCAACTGATAAACATAAGCTAGGCTACAAACACAAGAAGGGGGTAAACAAACTTTACACATAAGTGTCTTATTATTTTTTTATTCAACAACCTGGCTGTAGAAGTGCAATCCCAGACAAAGTTTAAGTCGTGTTAATTCTACTGTCCCATCGATATTCAGTCTTCCTCAGTCATCTCCATGGTCAATCTGAAACAAACACAAAATAAACATAGCCATTTATTCCTTTTTGAAAATAGGCTAAGTCACAATTACACTCGTTTTTTATCATCAGTGATCCTGTTAGCGTTATCACTGTTTTTTCCAAAATAGTTGTGATGGCTGTTAGCTAAGCTAGTAGCCCATATTGCTGGAAAATAATAGTAGGCTATAACCTTACAGTAAAGTTATCAATCGCTCGGTTGCTTGTTGTTGTCTCTGAATAAACCAACAGAGATATAAAGCAGATAGCCTACCTTGAAAAGTTGGGCTGTCCTAGTCCAACCCCAGGCTGGCAAATCATGTCAAAAGATTGATAGTGAGCAAACCAAAGATCCTTGATTAACGTTACTGCTTGGACTTCTGCATGCGTGGCAAGAATGTGGGGTTGTCTCATAGCACTGTTAGATCTGACACAAACAACTGACTACTTTTACCACTGCTAGGTAATAATAAAAATAATGAAACAAACATATGATCAATATTGAGCCAACTATATCTTCTTTTCCAGCCTTACTGTAGAAATGAAGTGGCCATGAGAACATAGTGCACCCCCATGGTTTCTAAATTTGTGCCATTCCAAAATACCTTTTTTTTTCTTTAGCAGCCAGTTGACAATGAAGTAGGGAAAGGTCAATTTAGCAGAATCAGCACCTTAATTAATATCATTACCACCTGGGTCTGCTGTGAAAAAATGGTCCTTCGGCTCATATCCGTATCACAGGTTTGGGCCAAATCAGTGTTTTGTATTTTAAACGCATCTCCTGACTTCCAGTTGAGTTGCGGAAATTGGACCTGGGACAAATCTGTAAACCGGTGATAAAACAGCATTGCTAGCAGAGCTGAAACCTGTATCAGGAGCAGACCTGGCCCACAGTCAGATACCGTATGTCCGCTACAGGCGGATCTAAAGGCTTTCGGCCCAAAGGAAATTGCTATCTGGGATTCCAAGGAATTACCAGTGCATGGACATGCAAAATTGTAATGTAAAATATCATGTACTGAATAGTTAAAACAGCTAATGTAGACATGGTTACTAAGGCGTTGCTAGGATAGACGTGGTTGCATAATTTAGTGAACGTTGATAGTTTAAATGTAGACAGTTTAAAAGTTGAATGTAGATAGTTTAAAAGTTGTTGCTAGATAGTTTAATGCATGTTGACAGGCAAATAGGTTAATGGATGTTAATAGGCAGATAATTCAATTGATGTTGATAGACAGATAGTTTAATGTATGTTGATAGGTAGATTGTTTGTAATGAATGTTGATAGGCAGATAGATAAGGTCATGTCAGGTGATGTCAAGATGTATTTGTCAAGGATCAGAAGCCTCCCGAAGGAGGCATAGCTTTGTTACAGGCCTGTTAACAAATCTGTTTGGGGTCTTGATACGGACCTGACACACAAGCTCGGTCCTATCCGGAACCGTTTCAGTGACCCTGCCAATGATCCATGAGCCACAGGGTCATCCGCTGTGAGGACTATGTCACCAAGGATGAAGTTGTGCTTGACTCCTGTCCATTTGGGACGCTCCTGTAATTGCGGCAAGTATTCCTTACTCCATCTTTTCCAGAACAGATCAGATAGGTATTGGATCTGTCTTGGAGGTATTGGAGGTCTTCTTTCTGGAACAGACCCGGTGGTAAGGATGGTTTGACCTTGAGGAGGACGCGATGGTTCACTGTTAATGCCTCCAAGGTCATTTGGATCGATACATTCAAACTCTGTGTCTGTAAGGTGGAATTGAGGACCTTTCGGATAGGACGAATCAATCCCTCCCGTGCCCCTCCATGACACCATCCAGTTGGAGGGTTAGAAGTCCATCTTATTCCCCTCAAGGACACGTGTCACTGATTTACTCCGGGTTCCCTTCTTGCATTGCTTGTCTTTACTAACGATCTGCTCCTAGACTGTTGAATGTCAGTGTGAGACATTGTAGTGAATGTGAGTTCACTACACACTAGTTTAAAGGTTGTGTGTGTGTGTGTGTAGTGTTTTCATGCAGGACTGGAACACTAGTTTAAAGGTTGCGTGCGTGTGTGTGTGCAGTGTTTTCATGCAGGACTGGAACACTAGTTTAAAGGTTGCGTGCGTGTGTGTGTGTGTGTGCAGTGTTTTCATGCAGGACTGGCACACTAGTTTAAAGGTTGCGTGTGTGTGTGCGTGCGTGTGTGTGTGTGCAGTGTTTCCATGCAGGACTGGCACACACACTAGTTTAAAGGTTGCGTGTGAGGGTGTGTGTGTGCAGTGTTTCCATGCAGGACTGGCACACTAGTTTAAAGGTTGCGTGTGTGTGTGTGTGTGTGCGTGCGTGTGTGTGTGTGCGTGCGTTTGTGTGTGTGTGTGCAGTGTTTCCATGCAGGACTAGCACACACACTAGTTTAAAGGTTGCGTGCGTGCGTGTGTGTGTGTGTGCAGTGTTTCCATGCAGGACTGGCACACACACTAGTTTAAAGGTTGCGTGTGTGTGTGCTTCCTTTCTCCACTCATGAAGGCACTCCAAACCCTCAAACATGTATTGTTTTTTTCCTTTGTTGTTATTTGTGTTCACACATGTTCATTTGAGTAAGTGTGGGGTTTTACGCAACTGAACATAGATGTTGAGTAAGCCTTTAGTATTGTGTGCACTATGATTGTGCATTGATTTGATCGATACATTAATAAACAACAGCCCACTGAAAGTCACAGTAAGTGATGTCAATCATGTTATTTATAGGGACCCCCCCCCCCCCCCACCCCTACACACACACACACCTCATCAGCTTGTAATGATTACCTATAACAAAATAAGAATGTCTAGGAAACAGGCCTGACATGACATGTCTGCCAAGGGGCAGATGGAGCCTACTCTAGAATGAGCCCCTATCTAGGAAGTACGTCTTCATAATGTGGGCTGTACTGACTCATTGATCGACTTGTCAATAAATAGGTCCTTTATAAATTACTGTGAATGGCCACATTGACATAGGAGAATATATTAAGAGTGATCAATTGATTGCTATGGACACACGTCATGTGTCAGGAAGTGGCATTTGCACATGCTTGATCTTGATGCAGAGCCTTTCCCTCCAACCTCTTCCTTGGGCCTTATGAATGTAAATACTGTTCTTAAGTTCTAAGGCCAAACATCACCTCTTCCTTGGGCCTTATGAATGTAAATACTGTTCTTAAGTTCTAAGGCCAAACATCACCTCTTCCTTGGGCCTTATGAATGTAAATACTGTTCTTAAGTTCTAAGGCCAAACATCTCCTCTTTCTCCATGGACGCCACTTCACCTTTGCCCTTTCACTGTGCTCCTTTTCTCTCTCTCTCTCTCTCTTCTTTCTCTCCCTCTCTTCTCTCTCTCCCCCCCCCCTCTCTCTCTCTCTCTCTTCTCTCTCTCCCTCTCTCTGTGCTCTCCCTGCACAAGTCATGGATGGACAAGCTACTGTTATGTTAAGGAAGCAGTTATATACATGTAGGGCTGGTATAAATCAATAAACACAGCACCTAAGTGCTCTCCCTCTCACACACACATGCGTGTACACCTGAGTATGTTGCTGGGAATGATGACTAATGAACACATCCTTGACCACTCTGTGTCCTGAGCCCTGTTTGTGTGTGTGTTTATGTGTTTGTGTGTGTCAGTGTGTGTGTGTGTTTGTGTGTGTCAGTGTGTGTGTGTGTGTGTGTTTGTGTGTGTCAGTGTGTATGTGTGTCACTGAATATATGTGTGCGTGTTTGTGTGAGAGTTATCTGTTCTCACTGGTCTCGTGTGTGTGTGTGTGTGTGTGTATATGTGTCTGTGTTTGTGTGAGAGTGATCTGTTCTCACTGGTCTCGTGTGTGTGTGTGTGTATATATATATATGTATGTGTCTGTGTTTGTGTGAGAGTGATCTGTTCTCACTGGTTTTGTGTGTGTGTGTGTGTGTGTGTAAATATGTGTCTGTGTTTGTGTGAGAGTGATCTGTTCTCACTGGTCTCGTGTGTGTGTATGTGTAATGTATATGTGTGCGTGTTTGTGTGAGAGTGATCTGTTCTCACTGGTCTCGTGTGTGTGTGTGCGTGTGTATGTGCGTGTATGTGTGGGTTGGGGGGAGGGGATGTGGGGGAGGAGTCCTTTTTTGTTTCATATCTTTAAGGTGAAAGTTTAATTGTCGGCTCCTTTGTGCTTTAACTGCACCACATTGACAGAGATAGTCAGAGATAGAAACTTCCGCAAGACATGCACATGGACATATGGACCCTTTCAAGAGAGTTCCATTATCAGCATCATAGTTGGCCCCACAAGACTTCCTTTTTAACATTCCATATGTTATCTTAATGCAGAGGAAGTAGATTGGGGCCCAAATAGAACGTTTAAGCATTGTTTTTGTTTTTATTGTTGAAAGGGTCTATACACACATGAACACACACACACACACACAGAGAATAGGAAACGTCTCAGTGCACACTACCATTTCCATTTTGTCCATGTTTCCATTTTTTTTCCCTTTCATTTCTCCCAACCTGTCTCTTCACCCCCCCCCCCCCCACACACACACACACACACATGTCTCATGTCTCCCCCCCCCCCATCCCCACACACATGTCTCCCCCTCCATCAGTGTGCCATTCTGGTATTAAGAGTGATGGCAGTTAGACAGACCACTCACATGTCTTTACTGTAAGAGCTTTTTGTTGCTTTTTGTTAAAGAGTTATATGTCTCTCTAGCTCTCTCTCACACACACACACACAAGCCTTAATTGTAGTCTTAATTGATGTGGAACATTCTGTTTCTACTTCTGCTGATAACAGAAAATAAAGGCTCCATTGAGCAGACACACACACTCCACCACCACCACACACACATACACTTCACCACCACCACACACAGACACGTTATACTTCCTTCGTCGAGGTGTTCATTAGAAACAGCAGTTCACAGGTGTTCATTAGAAGACAGCAGCTCTTAATGCAGCGGTGTTCTACTAATGCACACACGTCAGTGTGTGTGTGTGTGTGTGTGAGCGTGAGTTTCCTCCCATACACTATCAAGACTAAAATAGATCAAATGACTATAATGTCTGGACGTTTTTGTGTGTGTGTGTGTGTGTGTGTGTGCGTGAGTTTCCTCCCATACACAACCAATGTAAGAACTCAGGGATGTGTTCTGGAGGTGCAGTGTTGGAGTTCTCTTTATCCCGGTAACAACTTTTTAATTACCTATATGCAAGGATGTGCCATATCATATTGACCATGAATGCATTTTAATTTGTCTTCTAATTTTTTTCTTTTATTTTAGCCTTATTAATGGAAATGGTTTACCATTTCATTAATGCTAATGGCAATTGTGGCAAAAAAATATTTTCATATTGGCCTTTATATTGTAATCACAAAAATATCAGAGCATCTATATTTAATATACTTACAGACACATGGTGATGTTAGGGTTTCCAGTTATCGTTGTGTGTGTGCATGTGAGTGTGTTTGCCTGTGTGTGTGTGTGTGTGTGTGCGTGTGAGTGTGCATGCGTGTGTGTGTGTGTGTGTGTGTGTGTGCATGTGAGTGTGTATGCCTGTGTGTGTGTGTGTGTGCATGTGAGTGTGTATGCCTGTGTGTGTGTGTGTGTGTGTGTGTGTGTGTGTGTGTGTATGGTCTGGTTTGGTCTGGTGGACAAGGGGATGGATGCCCCTCTAGAATAGATTGAATTTGTCCCCCATCCCAAGACCTTGTGTGTGTGTGAGTGTGACTGTGTATGTGTATGCGTGTGTGTGTGTGTGTGCTTGCTCTATGTGTGTGTATGAGTGTGACTGTCTATGTGTGTGTGTGTGAGTGTGACTGTGTATGCGTGTGTGTGTGTGTGCGCTCCCTCTTTGTGTGTGTGTGAGTGTGTCTGTGTATGCGTGTGTGAGTGTCCACTTGCCCGCTGGACTAAATTGAATCTGCCAGAGACTAATTTTCCAATTTTCTTCCTTCCTTTTTCTGTGGAACAGGAGACTAAAATAGGCCAAGTCACACCAAAGGCTAAAGCATGCAGACACACACACACACACACACGCACGCACGCACGCACGCACGCACGCACGCACGCACGCACACACACACACACACACACACATTCTTCTCTTTCATTCATCCCACCCACATTTAATCTAATAGAGCCCTCAGTAGTCCCTGCATGGCAATACTGAGCTAACTATCCCAGTAGACAATGCTCACTATCTCAGTAGACGATGCTAACTATCCCAGTAGACGATGTTCACTATCTCAGTAGACGATGCTCACTATCTCAGTAGACGATGCTCACTATCCCAGTAGACAATGCTAACTATCTCAGTAGACGATGCTAACTATCCCAGTAGACGATGCTAACTATCTCAGTAGACGATGCTCACTATCTCAGTAGACGATGCTAACTATCCCAGTAGACGATGCTAACTATCCCAGTAGACGATGCTCACTATCTCAGTAGACGATGCTAACTATCCCAGTAGACGATGCTCACTATCCCAGTAGACGATGCTCAATGCTGCCAGCCCTCTTTGGGTCCCTTCCTGCTCCTTTTTATCAGTGTTCTTTCCCCGGTAGGCCGTACTCTGTACACTGAATGTGTTTTCCGGTAGGCCGTTCCCTGTTTGATTAGGCCGTACACTGTTGAATTAGGGCACAACCTGTTGAATTAGGGCACAACCTGTTAAATTAGGCTGCACGCTGTTGAACTAGGCCGCATCCTGTTGAATTAGGCTGCACACTGTTGAATTAGGCCACGCCCTGTTGAATTAGGCCACACCCTGTTGAATTAGGGTATAAACTGTTGAATTAGGCCGCACCCTGTTGAATTAGGCCACACCCTGTTGAATTAGGGTACAAACTGTTGAATTAGGCCACACCCTATTGAATTAAGCTGTACACTGTTGAATTAGGCCACATCCTGTTGAATTAAGCCGTACACTGTTGAATTAGGCCACATCCTGTTGAATTAGGCCGCACACTCAATCTCTGCTCTTTCCTTCATGTGTCTTGTCCTTCACTCCTCTCTCTGCATCTGTCCTGGAATGTGTTTCCTTGCAGTGTTTTTAACCAATCACGAAGAGACTAGCGATAAAGTGTGTTCCAAATGTTAATCATTTATCTGATAGTTTGAAGATGCATCCCTGGGATCTTCCTCCTCTTCGTCTTTTGGATCTCTGTCCTCATCACTCACCATCAACTTCCCTCATTCTCTCTCTCTCCTTCTTCTCTTTCTGTTGCTCTGTATCTCTCTCTCTATCCCTCATTCTCTCTCTCCGCTGCTCTCTGTTGCTCTGTATCTCTCTCTCTATCCCTCATTCTCTCTCTCCGCTGCTCTCTGTTGCTCTGTATCTCTCTCTCTATCCCTCATTCTCTCTCTCCGCTGCTCTCTGTTGCTCTGCATCTCTCTCTCCTTCTTCTTTCTGTTGCTCCTTATTACTCTCTCTATCCCTCTAGCTGGAGGGTGTGTGACTTGTTAAAGAGCTGGAGTGTGTGGGACTTGCTGAAGGGCTGGAGGGTGTGTGACCTGTTAACGAGCTGGAGGGTGTGTGACCTGCTGCTGATGGCCTTCGGTCAGTCAGCGTGTTCTTTGCTGGTGACCATTACAACAGGCTGCTGCATTGGGCTTGTGCTTGTCCATCTGAATTATGAATGTAATTATGCTGATAAGCTCCATTATTAAAACACAGTTTACAGCCGAGAGGAGTGGACTGCCATTAAACATTCATCCAACTGCCCCACTCAGTCTTGTCACCTCTTTGGAAAAGAAATGCAGATAAGAGTCAGGTAGAAAATGAGTGATTCTAGTCAGGACAGTTGTAGCTGCAGGCACTCTGCTCCTCACCTGCTCTTCCTCTCCTGCTCTTCCTCACCTGCTCTTCCTCTCCTGCTCTTCCTCACCTGCTCTTCCTCTCCTGCTCTTCCTCTCCTGCTCTTCCTCACAGTGGTCGTCTTCACAGCCAGACAGCAACACACAGACTTGCACCCAAACATCCTTTCTGTGCCCAGATACAAAGATATTCATTTTATCTCCATTCATAGAACTCAAGCAGTAAATGGAGGCAAGATACTTTCACACCCATTGGGCCATGTGTGACTACACACACACGCGCGCGCACACACACACACACACACACACACACACACACACACACACACACACACACACACACACACACACACACACACACACACACACACACACAGACTGGAGTAATCAACACACTGGTGAGGAACCAGGACATGCAAACACACTCGCACATGTGAACTTACACATTTGACTTAGGGGTGCACCAGGGTTTCCGCTGTCCGGTAATCGCCAACAAACAACAAAATTAAATCACTCCGGTCAAATTGTCCGATTGAAATTGGCTAATAATCCCGTCTCCCTAACACAATCTGAATTTAATCATGAGAAGCCTATAGGCTACTAAAGCAAGAATACGTCCTTTGGCTATGTTTTAAAGGAACAGGCTCTACCGTTTGAAAGTTATTAAACAACACGCATATGCTGCATTTCAAATAGGAAGCGCACGCTTAAAATGTCTGTTAAACAACAAACGAATGAGTGAGACGGTTCAAACATGGCCAGGCCCAGGCAGACTAGCCTTAAAAGATTTTTTCAGAGGCCCGAAGTGATGGATGATGGTGTCCGGTCAGTTCCACCACCACCAGAGAAAAAGCCGCAGTGTCAGGCGTATCTGTCAGAATCAGTGACGTTGGAAGTGGAGGTGCGGCCGCACCAACAAACTTTTGTCATTTTCCGTGTAGACAGACCCATGGCTACAATGGACATGCAACTGTGTTCTATTCCCAGAGCATGCGTTCTCTGTCTATGATCTGCACGGTTAGGGCCTCCTCGACAAGGAGATTGCTGGTCCGCGGATCATTTGCGGCACAATCGAATAATAGCCTATCATTGAACCGCGGACCGAAAGAAAAATAAACTAAACATTGTCCAGAATAGGAGATATTTCTTAATTTAGTGTTAAGCTTGGTGTTTGGTTAAGTTTGGTGTAAGCGCTCATTCAATGTGTGTGCGCATCTGCGCAAGTGAAAGTGTTGAACCACTGGAGATAACAAACAACGTAGCCTATTTAAAACAACGAACGAAGCGGATTCTTTCTGTCCATGAAAACAGCATAGAGACTGGCTAGATCTTTAAATTGACACTACAGTAGTTAAGCATGTTTAAGTTAGACTAATGAACATGTTGCATTCTATACAGCCTGATTATGTAATTCTTTAAGCTACATTGCCTGTCTCCAGTTTTCCTCAACATGACTAATAATAAAGCGATAACAGGATATTTGACCGGCATATCATCGAAATGTACGGAAAACGAAACCTCTGCCGGTAACCATTTTTTTCTAGAGGAAACTCTGGCGTGCACACTCACACAGGTGAACTTACACAGGTGACTTGGCCGTGTTGCGAGCAGAGATGAAAGAGCCGTTTTACTTCTTCTCTCAGTCTTTGCGTGCTGGGGACTCATAATTCCCAAAGTCTGATTGACAGGTATATGTAATTACCACCATGCACCCGTCCCTTTTAATTGAATTCTCGTTCAATACGCCTTAATCAAATGAAAAGGTGTGATTGAATCCGTGGCATCTATTTGGTTTAATTTGTGGCATTAAATCCGGATGGAGCTCCATGGTAGGACATACTAATGCCTGTGTTACAGCAGAGCGACCTGGCTGCCTAGATTACATTACTCCTCTGTCTGAGCTCATAGATGGAGAATGATACAATGAAATGATATGAAAAGGAAAAAAATAAGCTCTCAATTTATCTTGTTCTGTTTGTGTGTGTGTGTGTGTGTGCATGTGTGTGTGCGTGCGTGTGTGTGTGTGTGTGTGTGTGTGTATGCAGTCAATAGTCAATTACAAATTGTTACAATTTAAGGACATGGAATTTCTGATCGGTATTGATATCTTGAGGGATGCTGGCAGATATTATGCATAGTTTATAATACATAGCTGTTAGCATGCACGATACATAGTTTATAATACATAGCTGTTAGCATGCACGGTACATAGTTTATAATACATAGCTGTTAGTATGCACTGTACATAATTTATAATACATAGCTGTTAGCATGCACGGTACATAGTTTATAATACTGTAATGATCTGAGCCTAGCTGTTTATGACTGTGCTCCCATGATGCTGTGCAGTGTGTGTATGTGTATAATGTTCATGTGCTAAACCATGCAAGTTACCAATGTTGTACGTCCTGTCTGTCGTGTTTATGTTTATAGTTGATTACAGTGTTCATAACCGGGTCTAACTAGTGTGTGTTGAAGATACAGCCTCACCGGGATGTTTAGTGCTGGAGCATAGGGCCAGGTCTGGCCCGGAATTATGTGTTCGTGTGTTTTGGTGCTTACCAATAAACCAATAAAAACCATTCTGAGACAACTGTGCAGTTTGTTACAATACATAGCTGTTAGCATGCACGGTGCATAGTTTATAATACATAGCTGTTAGCATGCACGGTGCATAGTTTATAATACATAGCTGTTAGCATGCACGATAGCAATGTCATCTGGCCTTTCCCACACAGAAACAGACAGGCGAAGAGAAAAAAAAACTCTTCTTGAATTTAATATTCATCATATTAATGAAATATTTTCTTTATTATTGATATGTCTACATGTACATGACAGACTAAGGGTGAGTTATTCTGAAAAGAAGCTGTGAAAAAATGGATACATGTCAAAAGAAAAGAAAAATCAATGGAGTTTAATGCACTTTTAACTGGATGTGAATCTGATCCAATGATTTTATATCAGTCAGTCTGTTTGTCAAAGGCTTGATTCTGAAAACCCTGCCTCCTTACAGTCAGTAGGCCTTTCTGAAAGCAGACCTTGACAGGCAGGCTAGCGTGACCTTGATAGGCAGGCTATAGCGTGACCTTGAGAGGTAGGCTAGCATGGATTATTATCAGAGACTTTCTAATGAGGAGACACAGCAATATGTCCTAAAAAACTATTTGACTATTAAAAGCAAATATATCGGCGCAATGTATGATTCGTATTTGAACCTGAAGCATAGACGGTGGCGCAGTAATATCAACGTGCAATGAGTCTTCCAACAGAAATCAATGGGATTTTACAAAATGCCAAATAAAAGATGACAGAAACTGTATTTCGCTACGCTACTTGTTTTGGAACATCAACGAACACCACTAACCACTCTGTGAGTTGTACAGTTTTGAAAACGAACGTTAAGGGTTGTTTTAGGACATGTTTGAGTAACCTACGTATGCCCATTGCCAGCCACCATGAGAAGTCAAAGGCGATTCAAAACGAGTCAAAAAAGTCGAGACGGGACCAATCGTCAAAATTTCGGTGTCCACCACTCTAGTTCATCCAAAACAAACCAGAAAAGGGCCTTAAAGTGCTAAAAACCGGAATTTTCCTTTAAAAGCCTTTGTGAAATTGGCTGCCTATTTACCGGATGGCCTGGGTCGCTTCGAGCGTAGGCTAGGCTACGTTATATGGCCTTCGGCCTTGTACCTACGGCTAAATTACCAACCCCACTTCCACTTGTAAATATGCCAACAAGAACGAGACGTGTCCTGGGGAGTTTCTGTTTGTATACTTGAAATATGGATGACATCAGGTAGCCTAGCCTACTGGAAACAACAGGCTATGACCAAAATGGAGGATCTTCGACGGAGGTTCCTACCTAGTGGGGGGATATTTTCAGATGGGGGTGGGTAGTCAGCGCCCTATATGGCTCTGGGGGTAATATTCACATTTTCCTTATTGTGACGTCTCAATAAAGGAGATTTCTGACTAACTCACCGAAGCACATACAGTAGTTTTAGAGAGACATCAACCTCTCTCAACTAACCAACAAAAACTTGCATGGTTTTGTTTTGCACCTGGAGTGTTTGTAAAAGCATCAGAGACCCAAATAGAAGAACAAAAGCACAGAAAAGGGAGTTTTGCATAATATGGCCCCTTTTAAAAAAGAACAAAAACTATAATTTCTCCTGGGAGAAATTGCTGAATACGTACAATCCTGCCACATTGAGAGAACTCCACATAACTATCAACAATAATTAATATTTTTTCATTATTATTATTTATTATTATTATTATTATTAGTAGTAGTAGTAGTGTTACTGTTGTATTTGTTATTTTTAACTTTTCTTTTTTTTATTGTTTGTATTTATTTGTATTTGTATTCTTCATTTCATTGAATGTCATTTTTAGTTCTATCATCATATAATGAGCGCATTCCATGCAGCCAATAAATGTGTTCGAATCAGTTTATTGGGAATAAACCAAATATGTGTGTGTCTTGTAAACATCTTATTCTGATTGAAATAAACCGAAAAAAAGTCAATATTCGGTTTACTAATAAACCGTTTGCACACCCTAGCATATGCCTGTTTTATACGGAATATTGGGTCATGAAAACACCTTAAACGGAATATGCTCACAGAAGGAAGAGTGTTGTAGGCCTGCGAGGAGGTGACTTAGTGTCCAGTGGCCTTGTATCTGGCAGTCATTTCATTGTTTTATTACCTGATGAAAATGACTTCCTTTTATAGAAGGCCATGCAGGGGAATCACACAGCAGAGTCAAACACAAATCATTTTGGAGTGTCAGACAATAAATCTACTCTTTTGGTCAAATCACTATAATGAAGAATAATGCATGTAGTTGTTTAAATGGGCTTTATTGGCCCTGACTACTATCATTAGTTTGATCTTCACGGTTGTTTGACTTTGTCATGTCTCACTAGTCAGATTTGTTTTTGACACTTGATACCACTGGTACCACATTTCCATTTGGAGGGCATATAACACTACACGGCACAGCAGCTAGGAGGCCATGGCTACATTTGAGGGCTATCTAATACAGTGGGAGCAGCTAGACTCTTATTTGGCACGAGGGGAAACACACAGGACCAGGTTACATAAGGTCATCTGAGTCCTCCTGCTGTCAGTCAACCAATCATATCTGGCTCTCCAGATGCATGGGCTGTGCCCTGAGCAGAGGAGGCTGAGGAAACGAAACTTTCACTGTGGTAATTAAAGATCCCATGGCACTTATCGCAAAGAACAGGGGATTCCCCGGTGTCCTGGCTAAATTTCCAACCTGGCTCATTCAATCTGGCCCCCTAATCATCCCCCACTGTAATTGGCTCATTCACTCCCTCACTCTCCACCTCAAGCTGGTGTGTGGTGAGCATTCTGGTGCATAATGGCTGTCGTGCATCACCCAGGTGGGTGCTACACATTGGTGGTTAGTGAGGTCCCCCCTTCCATGTGAAGCACTTTGAGTGTTGAGAAAAGCGCTATAAATGTAACATGTTGTTGTTGTTGCAAATTTTCAAAGGAAAGTTCAATGCATTAAATATACATACATTTTAAAGGGGAGGAATGTAGACACATTTTAAAGGGGAGGGATGTACATACATTTTAAAGGGGAGGTGAAGGATCAGCTTGACCCCCCCCCCCCCATGAATGATTGACGGATGCTCCAGACGTTGGTCCCTACCCTCTAATTCTGCTTATAAAAAACAGCAGGAGCAGAGGAAGTGAGAATAAAACAAGTCTTCTAGAAGATGGGCTGCTGGGAGTTGCGTTTTTTTTTTGCCATGTCATCAATAACAAGGACAGCCAGTAAGCTCCAATCGCCCACTCTCTCAGTGTTTGCCAATATTGAAAGAGAAAAAGAAGCTACTCTATGGAGGCCATCAAGATGCTTAAACCCTGACAAGGAGAGATAGACAGAGTTTTAAAAATGGAAGGAGGGAGAGAGTGAGAGAGAGAGTAATGTAGAGGCAGACAAAGAGCGATTAATGCGTTCAAGGTTTCACATGAATTTTTAGTCTGCTCAGTGTCACCATTTAAGCCTCTCTCATCAAATGGATCCATATAACACTCTTTCTCTCTCTCTCTCTTTTTCTCTCTCTCTCTCACACTCACACACGTTCCATCAGAGTGGCCGCACTAAAACAAGATAGGAGAGAAATCACACACACAAACACACACACACACACACACACACGTTCCATCAGAGTGGCCGCACTAAAACAAGATAGGAGAGAAATCACACACACACACACACACACACACACACACACACACACACACGTTGCATCAGAGTGGCCGCACTAAAACAAGATAGGAGAGAAATGACACCCGTGTCCCTCCCACCCCTTGTCCATCCAGGATGATAAATGAGCAGACAGCAGCGGCGTGTTTTAGTGTTTGTCTGGTGAACAGGAGCGAGAGAGACAGCAGAGGGGCTGTTAGAGAGAGAGAGAGGAGGGGGAGAGAGGGAGGGAGGGAGAGAGGCAGCAGAGGGGCTGTTAGAGAGAGAGAGGAGGGGGAGAGAGGGAGGGAGGGAGAGAGGGAGAGAGGCAGCAGAGGGGCTGTTAGAGAGAGGGAGGAGGGGGAGAGAGGGAGAGGGGGAGAAAAGGAGGGGAGATAGGGAGGGAGAGAGGAAGGGGGGGGGGGTATCAGTAAGTGTCTTCATTAAAGGCTACATGCCCAGAGTGGAGCAGCGTGCTGGAATCTCACTAATTGGAACAAGTCGAGCACATTTGTTTCAGTAACGGGGGCAGCATTCTGATGAAGAACAGAACAGATAGAGGAAGGAGGGGGAGGGAGGGAGGGAGAGAGAGAGGCAAGGAGGGAGAGAGATGGGGGGGTAGTGATGGGGAGGTGAGCAGGAGAGTAAAGGAGGAGAAGTGATGTCTTGTCTCCTGCTCGGCAGATGCTAACACGACCTTCTGTCACCAAGCTGTCGCCACCTTACTGCACACACACACACACATACACACTGGCACACACACACCTTTTCTCTGAATGAGTAACAGCTCCTTTCCACTGCCCTGGCGTGTGTCTCTGTGTGTTCTATCTCTTTTATCACCCCACTCCACCTCTCTTCTCATCCTCTCTTTCTCTTCTCATCCTCTCTTTCTCTTCTCATCCTCTCTTTCTCTCTCTCCTCATCTTATCTTCATTATCTTCTTCACTCACCTTTCCTTCTAGTCCATCTCCATCTGTTCTCTCCTCCTCTCTTCTCTTCTTTCCTCTCCTCTGTTTACCACCTCATCCTCTCCTCTCCTCTCTTCTTTCCTCTCCTCTGTTTACACCTCCTCCTCTCCTCTCTCTCTTCTTTTCTTTCCTCTCCTCTGTTTACCACCTCCTCCTCTCCTCCTCTCTTCCCTGTTGTGATACTGCGGAGTCCTCCTGTGGGCTGATGGAGGGGGTGAGGAGTCACACTATAGTCCAGCTCATGATTATGATACAAGCAACACCTTCTCTCTCACTAAGACAGCCTCTTGTGTGTGTGTGTGTGTGCGTGCATGCATGTGTGTGTGTGTGTGTGCGTGTGTGTGTGCATGCGTGCGTGCATGTGTGTGTGTGTGCATGCGTGCGCGTGAGTGTGAGTGTGTGTGCTTGTGTGCGTGCGCGTGAGTGTGTGTGTGTGCGTGCATGCGTGTGTGTGTGTGTGTGCATGCTTGCGTGTGTGTGTGTGCGTGTGTGTATGTGTGCGTGTGCGGGTTTGTGTGTGTGTGTGCGTGCTTGTGTGTGTGTGTGTGCCCCGAGATGGATGGAGATCAGTGGAGTGTTCAAGGTGCTGGCTGTTACTCAGTATTTGGCATTGGGGTTTGTTCAGGCAGCCAGCCCTTACTCTCACTCTTTATCTTTCTTTCTATCTCTCTCTCTCTGTACCCTCCTCTCCATCCCTCTCTCCACCTCACTGTGTATATCTCCTCTCTCTCCACCATTCATCCCTCTCTCTATCTCTTTTTAATCCTCCCATTCTTGTCTGTCCTCCCTACTCACCTTTTTCTTTCTTTGTTATTCCCCCCCTCCGCATTTCCATCATACTTGCCCCCTCTCCCTCCATCATACTTGCCCCTCCCCTCTCCCTCCATCATACTTGCCCCCTCTCCCTCCATCATACTTGCCCCCTCTCCCTCCATCATACTTGCCCCCTCTCCCTCCAACATACTTGCCCCTCCCCTCTCCCTCCAACATACTTGCCCCTCCCCTCTCCCTCCATCATACTTGCCCCCTCTTCCTCATCATACTTGCCCCCTCTCCTCTCCCTCCATCATAATTGCCCCTCTCCTCTTCCTCCATCATAATTGCCCCCTCTCCTCTTCTCCAACATACTTGCCCCCTCCCCTTTCCGCATCACCATGTAACTGTTATAAATGGGTTGAGCTGCCTGTTTATTTGCCCGTGGTACTGCCGAGAGCATGTGAGTGCACGCTTGTGTAAGTGTAAGAGAGGGAGAGAAAGAGAGAGTGTGTGTGTGTGTGTGTGTATGTGTGATAAATGATGGTCCCTACACACACTTTATTCCAGTAGTTTGGTTGCAGGAAGTAAAGGTCATGACCTTTTAACAGCTCAGTGAATGGGAGAGCACACCGAGACAGGGTCCTACCCAGGATGCACCTCATGCCTGGCGAACCATATTCCACCTACCCAAGATGCACCTCATGCCTGGCAAATGAAATTCCATATTTCTGGGAAAACAGCCATAGTCCTGAGACACTGAAATTGGATTTTCTAATTATTTCAACTCATTGTGTATGGTCTAGTTGGTCCAAGTTGATTTAACTGGTTGATTTAACTGAATAGTACTGGGTGATTTAACTGAATAGTACTGGTTGATTTAACTGAATCGTGCTGGTTGATTTAACTGAATAGTACTGGTTAGTTCCGGTTGTCTCAATTTGCCATATAACTTATGGCCACAATATGTCCTCCATGTGCATTGGCTGATCCTGCCAGCATTAAATTGCCAGCTCATCCACCAATCCACACAGACAACATATGTTTGTGTTCACCAATCCACACAGACAACATACGTTTGTGTTCACCAATCCACCCAGACAATAGATGTTTGTGTTCACTAATCCACACAGTAGGCCTGTAGCGAAGCCTCAACGTCATATTTTTGCGTCGATGCTTCGCCACAGCTCGCCACACACACGTGGAAGACCAAAACTTTGCAGAATCAAGGACGAAACAGCAACCTTCTCACAGAATTCCCAACAAAGCCCTGCAAAAAGCCCCAATTAAAGAAAAAGTCCTAAAAAACAGCTTGCCCTAAATCATCGAAGGTATGGGAATACTTCAAATTTAGTCCCAAACGTAAAGGTATCGTTATTTGCGCTCTTTGCCAAATGGAGTTGGTATACCACACAGGCACAACAGCAATGTGGGAGCATCTGAAACGGAGGCACCCCCAGCTGCTAAACAGCTGCTAGATCTAGCTAATGGGAGCAAACAGATTGCAGTAGCTTTTAACGTTATCTGACTAACATTAGCTAACTAATGCAACTTAACGTTAGTCATACTGTGATCATTTACGAGTCGTACATAACATTAGACTAACGTTAGCCAGCTTATAGTATCATGATTCAGTACGCTAGTTCACCAATGTCAACTAACGGAGCCAAGCAATGTCCAGGCCAGGTTGGGACCAGTGGTGTAGGCTATTTATTATATGTGATACGCAGGACTATGCAGTATACCCACTTGAAAAGCATCACCACCATCTCAGTACACCCACTTAAAATAGGCGAGGATACGTATAAACATTTGGGGTTGATCACAGTATACAGCTAACAGCTAACTATAGACTACACCACTGGTTGGGACTGTAAAACTGAAAACAGGAATTTTATATTGTGTTAAACACTCTCAGAAATGTCAATACTGTGCATTGCACAGTGTTGTTTTTTGCACTACAACTTTTGAATTTTTTGAACAAGAGAGTTATGTTGGTATTGTAAAAGAGTAAACAGGCTGGCCTTTCATTTTGTATAACAGTAAAATAATTGTATTTATTTTATTTTGTGTAAAGCAGAAGATTTTTTGCTGTGCAAAACTGTTGTTTAATAAAGTATTTTATTAAGATTTTTTTGGTATTTATTTGAGATACATTATGATTTTTATTAATCCAGCAACAGAAAAATAATTGTTAGATTAATCGTCTAATTAGTCGTTAGATTAGTCGACTAATCGATAAAATAATCGCCCGATTAATCGTTTAATAAATAATCATTTACCCCCAGCCCTAGCACCCTTGTGTTCACCTGTGATGTATCACCTCATTGGCCTGTTTGTGAAAATGTAGACGGTAGTGAGAACTTGAGGGGGGCCATTTTGTGTCCTCTCTGAGGCTCTAATAGTGTGTTTGGGTTTTCCTGGACTCAGCTGGCTATCAGCAATGGTGTGTGTGTGTGTGTGTGTGTGTGTGTATGTGTGTGTGTACTCTGCTGGGGGGCGGTAATGACAGGTGACAGTATGTGTTAATGCAGGCGTGATCATCTGCAATGTGACTCATGTACATTTGTTTTTCTTTTTTCTGACAGGCACTAATGAAGACGCCTTTGTCTGTTTTAAGCCCCCCTGTGCTCACAAACTGGCCTCATCGCCACAATGGGATACAACACCTCAGCCTGCTGTGCGTCATTCTATTGATGTGTGTGCTTGTTGTGTGTGTGTGTGTGTGTGTGTGTGTGTGTGTGTGTGTTTTGAAGCTGGTGAGGTGATGGGTCTCCCCTGTAGGGCTGTGTTCTCCTCCACAAACACAAAGTGTGTGTTTAACAGGCCTGTGGGCCTTTGTGGAGCTGCGGCTGCTTTAAAGAGACTAGAGGGAGTTTGGATCAGAGGACACAGAGGCCCATGCTGCTGGAAGCCATGCTGCTGTGTGCTGCGCAAACTTTTTAATGACACACACACACACTCCTCCTATGCAGAAACACACAAAATATAGATGACACAGATACAGACACATCAACAAAGAAAACAATAGTCACAAATGTCACAGCCAGACCCAAACATGGCTATGTTGAAGCTTACACATGTATGTTAATGACCAGGGCTTCAAGCCGAAACGTTAGCCACCCCATTATCATGCTGACAGTCCCTCTCTGTTGTCCTAGATTCCACCCACAATGCCACCACGATGTAAACGTCACGCAGGTCAAGTGTAGGACGTTCAATGCCACCGCGATGTAAACGTCACGCTCAGGTCAAGTGTAGGACGTTCAATGCCCCCTCGATTGAAGCCTGACTGCTTCAAATTCATTTTTTGTGGTTGTAAAGCTAAAATACTCTGATAGTGGTCCAATCAAAATGCTCTGATAGTGTACAAATCAAAATGCTCTGATAGTGCACAAAGCAAAATGTCTCAGCTTATTTAGGTTCTTCTCATTTTCTTTTATTTGCCTTATTAGACTATTTTATCAGTTAATTGCTAGCAATGCAGTCTTTGACACAATGTGACTATTTATCTTGTTTTAGCACTGAATTGCCCTTACCTCACTGAGTCGTTCACCTGCCTTCCACCTTAACACCACTGGCGCCTTAATGCAGGGGCTTACCTGGGCTTCAGCCCAGGGGCCTCGACCAATGAGGGGCCTCCTAATAATAATAATGATTATCAATAATAATAAACGGTTGTGTCCGTATTCGCGGCGTCAGTCATTAGCCTACTCTGGAGCTAGCCTAAATAATTGAACACTTCGCACAATGACATCCTTGCAGAGGCCCCCTTTGTCTTCTCTTCTAAAGTGTAACAAAATGTAACAAAACTTAATAAATCCCAACGGGTGTGTAGAGGAGCTAGAGGAGAGGCTGAAACTGACTGACAAACTTACAAACTCTGGAGATAACGTGGGTAGGATTGAAGCAACGATAAACGAATGACGTGGATTCCTGTAACTGTCCATGAAAACAGAAGGCATAGCAGGTAAATATCGTAGCAAATAGCCTGGCAATGAAACCGCTTTAAAAACATGTATTTCACTTGTCTCACTGGAGTGAACGCAGAACATGGGCTGTTGCGCAAAGAAATTAATTAGTGATCTGCATCTCCGTTTATCAAAAGCTAAGTTTGTGCTAACCCATTCGTTATGTTTTCTCCATTGTTAACGTGAGATATGTCTCCATGTAGGGTACGTAGTGATAATGCATAAGGTAGCCAATGTTCACGTCACATGAGCCAGCTGCTTGTTCTGTAGGCTAAAAGTATTTCTGTCCCTCCCAAGCTGCGCTAAAATGGTGTGTTAAGTAGACAGAATTTCTAAAAACCTCCTGGGGAACCCCCCGACAAGACAAACACATGCACGTTTTAGAAGCTTGAAACGTCCATATATGTAACCCATTTTTTAACTTAGCCTGCTACAGCCAGTGTTGTAAAAGTTCAACGCTTGTTTTCGTGCAGTACGCTAGCCTTTTTGATAAGCGATGTCATGGGTAGGCTGACGTGATTAAGGAGGGCTTTCTGTTCCTGTTTATGTAAATGTTTTACATAGGCTCAATAATGATAGGCTACACTGCATGTTAGGCTTTATTAACCAAAAGCGCACGTTATGTAAATAGGCGGGTCAGATCGTGGGACGAGTTTCATTTAATCATAATTAATATTTATGGGGGGGTACATGTAGCCCAGGAGCCTCAGGTGGTATTAAGGCATCCCTGCTTAACACCGCCTCAAGCATCACTAAGCACAGGTTGGTAGCAGGGTAGATGAGAGGCCAGTAACCCGAGGACAACAGCCCGGCGGAGGCACCATCACGCAGCAGAACTGACCAGAGGAGACACAATTAGCCTCGGAACACCTTATAACACCAGGCCTAGACAGAAACGGAAGCTGTCAGGGAAATCTGAGATACAGTAGATAGGTACTATTGATCCCCAAGGGAAAATTCAAGAACATTTACAGTAACCAGTTAGTAAGCATGCCTGATGGCTGGCTTTAGAAATGGTGTATGTGTATACAGTATGTGTGTCATGCCAACTGATGTGTGAAGGATAACTGCTGTCTTACAAAACACACATTGCTGAACTGCATCTGTTGCCAGGGGCAAGGATATACATGTACACTCGCAACCATCCAGACCTGTGTACTTAAACTGCCATATAACACAAGTACACTAGCATGCAGGTTGAACAGCAAAACTGCCACCAAGGTCATTTTGACCATTTAGAAAGTTGCATGTACAACGACTTTATTTAAGAGAAATATAATCTTGCTGGTGAATATAAACTTTACAATCTAGGGGTAAAAATGACCCTTATGGCAGTTCTACATAATGTGGTATGTAAGTAGATAGGCAAACATGCAAACACACAACATAAATCTACACAAGTCTGTGTGTGTGTGTGCAGGCACTTGTCTGTTGATTACGGAACAGTGATTAATCTCAGGTCTGACTGCACACACACTAACTGTGAAGCACAGCAGAAGCACTGCTACTTGGGTGCAGAGATATCATGCAGCACATGAGCACCTTTTCTCACTCGCCACAGCACAAGCGACCACACACACACACACACACCCAAGTAGCTGTGCTTCTGCGTCTGTGCTTCACTCCAATGGACGAGGTGCACGAAAGGCTCTCAGTGAGCGTGTTTGTTTCCTGTGGAGCCAGGTGTGTTTGAACCTGCCGCTATTCTGAATGTAATTAGTGTCTACACGTCCTTCTGTATCGTAACATGCTGATTCACTAGGTGCAACACCTAACCGGGTCCTTGTAGATTACATTCAGAATAGCGGCAGGTACACACCTGGCTCCACAGGAAACAAACAAGCTCACCGAGAGCCTTTCGTGCAACTAGTCCATATAGTCTCAAGTCAATACCTGACTAGGAAATTGCCTGGTCTTAATCCGCATTGCCATTTGTCCTCATTGTGAATACGCAGGCCACAAGCAGTAACTAGGGATTTTCTTTTTGTGCACTCACTTCATACTGTACTCACGACATGCTGTTCCTTTAACTGTGCATGTAAACATACTGACTGTGACACAGGCACACACAGGACCACACACACACACACACACAGACACACACACACACATACACACACACAGGACCACCTCTGCATTCTGCTGAGTGGCAGGCTGGCAGTGCTCGTCCATTAGCTTCCTGCTGCGCTCCCTCAGTGTGTGTGGGCATTGGCAGCCATCAGACCGGCGACTTCATCACACGCCAGCCTTGACAGCCACACCACTAACAAGACATGTCCTGCCCTCTCTGGACCAGAGTCTGGTCTCCTTTAGAACTGCGTAAACACTCTGTATGGCCACACCACTAACAAGACATGTCCAGCCCTCTCTGGACCAGAGTCTGGTCTCCTCTAGAACGGCGTAAACACTCTGTATGGCTGGTGTCCTATATAAGTAAGTATAAGTAAGTATAAGTATATATACTCTTTTGATCCCGTGAGGGAAATTTGGTCTCTGCAATTATCCCAATCCGTGAATTAGTGAAACACACACAGCACACAGTGATCACACAGTGAGGTGAAGCACACACTAATCCCAGCACAGTGAGCTGCCTGCAACAACAGTGGCTGGTTGCCGGTTTGAACCCCGACCAGTAGGAACGGCTGAAGTACCATTGAGCAAGGCACCTAACCCCTCACTGCTCCCCGAGCACCGCGGGATTAGTGTGTGCTTCACCTCACTGTGTGTTCACTGTGTGCTGAGTGTGTTTCACTAATTCACGGATTGGGATAAATGCAGAGACCAAATTTCTCTCACGGGATCAAAAGAGTATATATACTTATATACTTATACTTAATGTTACTCTACTCTGAGCTGGAGACTCCTGCACATATGATGTCCTAATGTTACTCTGCTCTGAGCTGGTCACTGTCCTGCACATATGATGTCCTAATGTTACTCTGCTCTGAGCTGGTCACTGTCCTGCACATATGATGTCCTAATTTTACTCTACTCTGAGCTGGTCACTATACACCAGAGAGGCTTTACTGCAAGGACAGAAAGGACAACCCCCCCCCCCCCCCCCTCTGGAACCTGTCACCTCAATTTAAAACTGAAGTCTTTAAACATTTATGAAGATAGTCTCTCTTAAAGGACACACAGGCAAGGACAAAATAGGTGTTGTTGATGTGTCTCTGTCTCTGTGTGTGTGTGTGTGTGTGAGCGCGCGTATCTGATGGTGTGCGTGTGTGTGTGTGCGTATCTGATAGTGTGCGTGTGTGTGTGTGTGTGTCCAGGTTTGGGTTTTAACCTCACATAGATTGCTAAGGTAATTCATGGTTATGGAGAACCCTCTTCAAACTACTGCACAGGATTGAAGCGTTAGTGAAAGAACTGTCACCAATCTACCCATTTACGGTCCTCCTCCCCCTTGCCTCTGTGTTGAGTGTGTGTGCATGTGTGTGTGTGTACATGTGTGTGTGGAGGCTAAAATAGATGTCATCCATCTACGGCGTTCACGGTCCTCCTCCCGTTCGTTCCTCTTGCCCTCTGTGTTCTCACTGGCCCAATCAGTAAATAAATAAACAAATACACAGCTTTAGGTGAATAAGTAAATAAATAAACAAAATCACAGCTTTAGGTAAATAAGTAAATAAATAAAAAAAACACAGCTTTAGGTGGATGAAGTTTGTGTCATTTGTGTTGAAATGAAAACAGTCCTTCTCAGTGAGTGGCTATAGGCTGACATTAGATGGCTAATTTGATAGAATGTGCATGTGTGTGTATGAAGACGTTATGCCTCTTAACAGGACCCTGTCTCAAATGTGTATGAACACGTTATGCCTCTTAACAGGACCCTGTCTCAAATGTGTATGAACACGTTATGCCTCTTAACAGGACCCTGTCTCAAATGTGTATGAACACGTTATGCCTCTTAACAGGACCCTGTCTCAAATGTGTATGAACACGTTATGCCTCTTAACAGGACCCTGTCTCAAATGATGCACAGGGCAACTGCAACGAGTCACGTAGAGAGACACGTCTCTTATAATATATATAAATAATTTCGTTTGTTTTGTGAGTGTGTGTGTGTTTGTTTCTCTCTCTCTCTCTTTCTCTCTCTCTTCCCCATCTCTCTCTCTCTCTCTCTGTTTGTCTCTCCTAGTCCGTATCCATCTAAATTGTTTGTCTAATTCCCTCTCATTAGAAGGTCTGTGTGTGTTTGGGTCTCCAAACAAAAGCCTTGGCTGACTGATTAGGGGTTGGGGGGTATAGATCCCCTCTATTGAATTAGAGCTCACTCTTCTGCCGCAGACAGAGCTTTATTATATTGCCACAGTCCCCCAGAGCTACTGCCAACTGCCTCACGGCATGTGTGGGTGTGGTGGAGGGTGTGTGTATGTAATATGTGTATGTCATAATCAAAGTCAAGTTTATTTCATCCATTATAATTGAAATTACAGTTCTTAATCCTCCCATTTATGCACACAAACATACTCATGGTTAAAGAAAAATCAACAGTAACAAAAGGACAAATAGAAGACTTAGTTAAAAATAACACAGGGTCCTGTCAATTGACCTATCGCAAGCCCCGCCCATCGAACACGGATGAGCCAATGGCAGTCCAGTAGCTCCACACATGCAGACAAACTCCGACAGCTTTACCTTATGGCTCCATAGAAATGCATTGGGAGCAGCTGATTTTTTTCCGCTTTTATGGGATTGTATAGTGATGTAAGTTGAAAAAGGACGGCCAAACGACATGTGTGGGATTAACGCAACACCGATACACAGAATAATGGCTTTCAATCTTGATTATGCTTTTTTGTAATTATGTTAAATTAGATTAAATTCTCTCCTCCCAGTCAGCTCCCTCCTATTTTAAGCAAAGGGTTAACTTACTCCTTAGCAAACCATAATGAAACAGTGCTCCACCACATCTGTGGATTAAGCCGCACAGTCAACTCAATATAACTAAGACAAACAAGGATGTTTATTGTTCTCAGCATGTGTATAATATGATTGTCACTAACGTTACCATAGTTAGCTAACCGCTGCTAACGTGCTAGCATCGCCTCGTCAGAAAAGCATAGGGATGTGCACAGTGTAACATTTATTCGCCATAAATTAATAAAGTTGAAGTCGCTCTGCAATGTAGATTATGTTTCCGTTTATTTGCAGTACCATGTTCATGGTACATGACATCAGGGATGTATTACTGCACGGGCCTACCGGGCCCAGGCCCAGGGGCCCAAGGGGTCAGGGGGCCCTGAAGCCCAAGCCTTTGCATGGAATCATTGCCTCAATATCAACAAATCAGGATGTAGGCTATGAATCTGATTGAATTTAGTATTGGCCATCCCCAAAATGCACCAGAATACAGGAAATCACATCAAACAAATTAAAAAATTTCTGGGGGAGGACCCCCAAACCTCCCCTCCCACATATACGAAAATGAGTGCGGGGCCCTTAATACATCTGGGCCCAGGGGCCTGAAAGTTCATAATCCGCCCATGCATGACATGACCCGATGTCCTTGTGATATGCATGCAAGTCTATCTAGAACAGCTACTGTAGGTATTAATATCAGTGAGTCCCACTCGCCCCCCGTCTAAGTTTGTCACCCAACAAACCAAGATATTAATTTGTGTGTCTCCATATCATACTGGAGTTGTTAAATGGATTCTAAATGAAATCAGGTCCGTGGCTCTGTAAAAGAGCCTCTTGGGTTGTAACTTTTACAGACAGGGTTACAGCTACCATTGAAGTTCTAGTCAACTCCGGTCTGAGGCTGTCGGACTTAGCAACAGTAACTAAGGGGGGCGGGACTAAGCGAAGGGTCGATTCCAAGTACCATCTAAAGTGCTGTCCCAGTGCAAGCTGAAGGTTCTGATATGAGGTTCTAGAACTCTTCCCATTCAACTAATATAGAGGGAAAGTTATGGATCCCCACCATAATTCCTTGAGCCTTTTTGTCCAAGTGGTCCATCTACTTTGTCAACAGAGATCCATTTCCACAGTCGTCCTGTACTGACTTCATTAATGTTGGCCTTCTTCATCACTTGCCCCTGCACAATCAATGTTGGCCTTCAGCACACACATAATTGGCATAGTGGCAGCAGAAGGGTTTGTGGCAGGAGTGTGGAGCTGTATTAAAGGCAGCAGAAGGGTTTGTGGCAGGAGTGTGGAGCTGTATTAAAGGCAGCAGAAGGGTTTGTGGCAGGAGTGTGGAGCTGTATTAAAGGCAGCAGAAGGGTTTGTGGCAGGAGTGTGGAGCTGTATTAAAGGCAGCAGAAGGGTTTGTGGCAGGAGTGTGGAGCTGTATTAAAGGCAGCAGAAGGGTTTGTGGCAGGAGTGTGGAGCTGTATTAAAGGCAGCAGAAGGGTTTGTGGCAGGAGTGTGGAGCTGTATTAAAGGCAGCAGAAGGGTTTGTGGCAGGAGTGTGGAGCTGTATTAAAGGCAGCAGAAGGGTTTGTGGCAGGAGTGTGGAGCTGTATTAAAGGCAGCAGAAGGGTTTGTGGCAGGAGTGTGGAGCTGTATTAAAGGCAGCAGAAGGGTTTGTGGCAGGAGTGTGGAGCTGTATTAAAGGCAGCAGAAGGGTTTGTGGCAGGAGTGTGGAGCTGTATTAAAGGCAGCAGAAGGGTTTGTGGCAGGAGTGTGGAGCTGTATTAAAGGCAGCAGAAGGGTTTGTGGCAGGAGTGTGGAGCTGTATTAAAGGCAGCAGAAGGGTTTGTGGCAGGAGTGTGGAGCTGTATTAAAGGCAGCGGAATCTCAGCCATTGGATGTTGAAAGCAGATTGTGCCTCTCTCATGTGTGTGCCGGTGTGCAGTCTGCTTTAGTGTTCTTTACATTCCTCTAGTCTAAATAATAAACAGCACAACACAGAACCAAGGCTGTTATGGCATGCACATGTTTTTTTACCCATTCTGGTTCCCCTGTTGTATCAAACTCAGCAGGCTTTAAAGATTTAATCCATGAAGTTATTTATGTTTGACAACTTGCATTCTGCTCTAGGTCAATACAGCCCCTTATGATCATCAAAACAAATAAACAAACAAACACAAACATGGCCCCAGCTGCTCGGAATTGGCCTCCCGCTACGATTATTGATTCCCAAAGCAAAAACAAGCATTCTGGAGAACTTCACAGGCTTGCAGGAGTGCTGTTATTGGCTGTCATGCTGAGATTTATGTGTTATGTGGGTGTGTACAGTATGTATGAGCATGTATCAGTGGCATCTGATGTATGTGTATATGTGGGTGTGTATGATGTATCAGTGGCAGCTGATGTATATGTGGGAGTGTATTGGTATGTATGTATCAGTGGCAGCTGATGTATGTGTATATGTGGGAGTGTATTAGTATGTATGTATCAGTAGCAGCTGATGTATGTGTATATGTGGGTGTGTATGTATGAGTATGTATCAGTAGCAGCTGATGTATGTGTATATGTGGGAGTGTAAGAGTATCAGTGGCAGCTGATGTATGTTTATATGTGGGTGTGTATGATGTATCAGTAGCAGCTGATGTATGTGTATATGTGGGTGTGTATGAGTATGTATCAGTAGCAGCTGATGTATGTGTATACGGTATGTGGGTGTGTATGATGTATCAGTAGCAGCCGATGTATGTGTATATGTGGGTGTGTATTAGTATGTATGTATCAGCGGCAGGCTGACAGCTGCTGGTTTTAAAAGTATCAGATGTGTGCGAGATGGAATTGTAGATCTAAGGGTCCCCCCACCTGTTCCTCCAACCCAGTATCGCAAGGATTTCTTGTACTGTCACCAGGGTTTCCGTTGTCTGGTAATTGCCGGATATTGGCCTGAAAAAAAAATTAAATGTCCGACAAAATTAAATCTCTCCGTTCAAATTGTCCGATTGAAATTGGCTAATAATCCCGTCCCCCTAACACAATCTGAATTTGAGAATAAATTGATGGCACAATAACTTTTACAAAAGACCAGAAAACAAGAGTTTTAAGACATTTGTTAAGACATTTGTGGAGAAGAAGGATGGTTTGTGTGTTCTTCCTACATCTCACAGTAAGCTAGTTAGGTCTATCCAATTGAGTGCAGAGGCATTCCTCCCCTGTATCGGTTGAAACACGCCCCATAATTATGTTCCAATGGAGCAGTATTAGACTCATACTCTGACTAGAATTTGAGTATGACAACGTCAGGCTACTTCTGAATGACTGTTTCAGTTATCTGCTCCACTAGAACATACTACCCCCTCCTTCCCCTGCTGCCCCAAGCATTCCTCCTCCTCCACACTTATCCCTTTTTAATGATGTGGCTTAATTGCTCCATTTTTCCTTAATTTTGTTCTGTTTTCACTGTTGTTGTTTCTTTCTTTTAACATTGTGCTGTCCCTTTTCCCCTGTGATGAAACAGAATAATAAAACAGTTACAGTAGGTCCAGTTCTCGCTCCTTTCTTATGTTTATTAGAGCTGCTTGCTCTGGAGACGCAGTTGAGGTAAAAGCCCTGAAGAGCCATTCTCTTGTTAGGACACAAACACAAAGCTGAAACAAAGTAAAGCGCATGGAAGCCCATTAACTATGGATGAGTTCAGGCTAGCTGTTAGCATTAGTGTAGCGCATGGAGGCCCATTAACTATGGATGAGTTCAGACTAGCTGTTAGGATTAGTGTAGCGCATGGAGGCCCATTAACTATGGATGAGTTCAGACTAGCTGTTAGGATTAGTTTTAGCGTAGCGAAGGCAGCTACCCACAGGCCTGATGGGGGTGGCGGGGTAGAGATTCCTAATGATTGATGCCCAAAAATAAAGAAACACACACACACACATAGGGTCTGTTCGAAACAGTAAAATCTGGTGTCTTTTAAGATATCTAACTGGGGAGCGAGGCAGCAAGTGCTGTTCGAAACCGAAAAAACATTTTTTGCTGCCTTCTAAGATATCTTAGATTTCCCAAAGAAAGGTTGTTTTTGAAGGCAGCATCATGCACACTTCATGATCCCTGTCACCCATAATCCTTTGCGGCAATGTCTGAAACAGCTGTGAAAAGTAAACGGTAATGGCTGCTGAATCTGTTGAAATGTGATTTGTGTGATATTATTTTGCTTAGATTTGTAGATTTTATACCATTGTTATAACCATTGATAGTGACTGGTGTGATATATGTGCCGCCCGTCAAATGTCTACTGTTAGCCTGCTAGCTTACGTAAGCTAGTTTAGTTTAATGTTCCGGCTTTTGCTAACGTCATACCGTAGTGTCACTGTAAAAAAGAAATGGTTGCGACAACTCAAATTTTCTAGGCAACCATCATGTCAAGAGATTTTTGAGTTTTCTCAACTCAAGTTTACTACTGTTGACCTTACAAAGGTTTTTGAGTTTAGCCAACTGAGTTTTTTTGTTGCCCTTACAATTTGAGTTTAGCCAACTTCGTTTTTTGTTGACCTTACAAAGGTTTTTGAGTTTAGCCAACTTTAAGTTTTTTGTTGACCAAACCAGGTTATTTTTCTTACAATAACAAAGAAAGGTTTGTTTTATTAGCATGTAGTTCTACCTTCAACAGTTTATCTTTCTCAAGTTCATTGAAGTTAATTATACATTTAGGTACATCATAGATCTCAATACAAGTTTCAAGTTTTTGCCTGAAATTGCACTGTGCCTATTTACAAGGACATTGTTCCCACCTCTTTTGGGGCCCACCTGTTTGAAACAGTCAAAATAACTGTATAATGACTCACACAGAGTTACAGAGGCTAGAGGCATTTACTTTGTTGGTTCAATGAGTGTATAAGATAAACTATACATCTGTACAACTAATATTGGATAATAAAACATGAAGATTCAATTTCTATGGATTCTTGTGAATATTTCAGTACCCAATATGTTGCATCTACTTATGGTGCTGCAGCTACACTGCAGCCAGATGTCAGGGTAGCACCAAAAGCGGAGGAGGGGGAGGGGGGCATTTTGGATCAAATGTAATTGAGACATAATAAAATTAATCTGAAAATGTAAAGCACTATACAGATTTTACATGGAAAAAGGTGTCATTTTTGGATTCCCAAGAGCCAAAGCTTTGAAATGGTGTATAACATTACTATGCTACATAGCAATATGGTGCATACAATTGATTTAGAATGTTGGGGGGAGGTGGGGGAGGGGGGTAACCGTCCCGCCGGTGGGTCATGAGGATTAAAGTAAGAATTATCACACAAATCTGTGTGTGCATGCCATGTTTATTTCTCAGGAAACACGTAAAAACATTTGGCACTGAGCATATATGCAACTCTTGAACTGGGAACTGCCTAAACAGACAAATGGAACTTCCCTTGTATTGACCAGAGGGTAAAAGAGAAATGACTCAACAGTCTACAGACATTTACTGCAAAAGCTTTGTTTTGAGAGACCTGATGCGCTGTGAGCATTGGGACCCAAGCTCAAAAAAGATGGTCTGAATTGCTTCAAAGGTATACTTCAGCAATTTTGGATATTCAATGTTTATGGCATACAAAAGGCCAAAGAGGTATGCAAAGGCAGTCTGGAGGTCAGATAAGTCATGCAGTATTATGCGACCTTCCAACACAACAGCTACATCTCGCACAGTTGGTGATGTGGTGGCATCATCTTCATAGACAGTCAGAATGCCAACAGACACACCTCGGACCACAGCATCCGCAGGGTCAGTCTGCTAAAGAATTCAGAAACAATAAAGCAAAACAGTTACACCGATATTCTACCATCATTATGCTACGGACTTTTCCATTCAACTCCTACTCCAAAAGCAACCCAGTAGAGTGTGGGAATTAAAGTTAGTCCGGAGTGAATCAACACATGGGCATGTTGTTTCTGTTGCCGAGTGCTACCGATAGGTATGAGAATGACAGAATATCATGCAGGATAGACCAAATAGCGAAACGGCTGCCAACTCTAACCGATGAGGGCATGCAAGTTTCGTGTCCTTATGCCCCCAACTTTTAGCGTTAGCTGCCAGTTCTTAAATTCGGTCTACGTTGTACACATTGCTGTTGTTATGATAACCATCAACAGCACTCAGCAGATATCTGTGTGTGTGTGTATATTTATGTGTGTGTGAGTGTGTATGTCTGTGTGTATGTATGTCTGTATGTGTGAATATGTGTATGTGTGTGTGTGTGAGAGAATATGTGTGTGTGTGTGTGTGTGTGTGTGTGTGTGTGTGTGTGTGTGTGTGTGTGTGTGAGTGTGTATATCTGTGTGTGTGAGTATGTATGTGTGTGTGTATCTGTGTGTGAGTGTGTGTATGTGTGTGTGTATGTCTCTGTATGTGTGTTTGTATGAGTATGTGTATGTGTGTGTGTTTGTAGGTGTAGAAGTATGTGTGCATCTAGATACACCATTCTATCCCACCGGTCACTATTGTGACTGTTAACATGTTTACTCATTCTGCAAACACACCAAAGACATTTGAATAATTATAAATGTATATATCATAACTAGACATCTTAAAGACCATGTGTACAAAAAATATTTGTCCTATGTTAATTTTAACATACTTTGAAAACCTTTTATTTGGGAGCTGTGAGGCCGTCATCCTCTTCTCAAGGTGCAACCAGGAAGTAAACAGCTCTGGTCATGTGACAATTTACTCAAAACATTTGACACTGCACATATGGCAATTTATTCAGATATCTTGATATCAGGCATAATTGTCATGTACATGCAAGCCATTTCTGTCCACTAGTTAACTAGTGAGCCATTTCTGTGTGAGCTAGTTAACTAGTGACAGCCAAAATGCTCACTAGGTAACTAGTAAAGCCCAGATTCTCTCTAGTTAACTAGTTCATATGTTTCATATCTTACTAGTTAACTAGGAATGCTCAGCATGTTCACTAGTTAACTAGTGGACACTGAAATGTGCACTAGTTAACTAGTTTAAAGACTTCTATATTTTACTAGTCAAATAGTAAGGTACAAAAATGTTTACTAGCTGACTACTGAATGTCAAATTCCCACTTGTTAACTTCTATGTAATTTGGCCAGCCGCTTGAGCATTTATTCTGATATCTTGATATCAGGCCAACATGCAAGCCATTTTTGTCAACTAGTTAACTAGTGAGCCATGTTTGTGCACACCAGTTAATTAGTGACGGCATACATGCCCACTAGTTAACTAGTGACGGCATACATGCCCACTAGTTAACTAGTGAACACATATTAGCTTCACTAGTTAACTAGTGAGAGCCAGAAATGTCCACTAGTTAACTAGTAAAGGCCAAATAGCATACCAGTCAGCTAGTTGAAGGCTTTTGGGTCTCACTAGTTAACTAGTGACAGCCATAAATGTGCACATGTTTACTAGTGAAGCCACAACTCCTCACTAGTCAACTAGTTGGAGTAGGTCAATGTCACTAGTTAACCAGTGAACCATAAATGGCTTACTAGCTAGCTAGGTGATGGCAGCAGGCTCACTAGTTAACTAGTTGATGCATCCTTTGTCCAAACTAGTTAACTAGTGAGGTCATAAATGTATACTAGTAAACTAGTTGAAGCCTAAATTCACACTAGTCAGCTAGTGGCGCAGAATTAAAATTAGGAGGCGGAGAACTCTGGAAATTGAGGCTTTCTATTGGCTCCCTATGTCCAAATAGAACATGACAACCAATCACAGCGCAGAATTTCACAAAATCCCACCCACAACATTTGCATGTGGCACACAAGTTAACATGCTGGCCAAAGGAACTTTAACTAGTAAACTAGTGGCTTCAATGCATGGGCGGACTGGCCATCTGGCATACCGGGCATTTTCCCGGTGGGCCGACGCGCCTTTTGGGCCGATAGAATAGGCTATATATAATTTAATCATTTTGGCCAACGATCGGCCCAAAGGAAGGACAACCAGCGGCCCATTGGTTACATTTCCATATTGACACTCGACTGATCCAATAACAGCTCACGTCATGCCCCACCCCTCGCATTTTGGCTCAGAGCCAGGATTTTGTGAGCGCATCAAAAGTTAATCGAAGTTGCCTACACGAAATTGCGGCGGGTGCCGGTAGTGACAATAGTGCAAAAGTAACACCAATGTAGAAGCTTCAAAAATACAATATTGCAAGTAGGCTGGCATATGTCAGCAACATGTTGAAGTTCGTTGAGTTTAAACGAGGATGTAAGCAAGCAGAGCAGAGGGACAGTGAGCAGGTGGTGGAGCCTAGTTGAGGCTACATGATAAGAACTCAGTGGTGGAGCAGGAAGGCTATGCGTGACATGCCATGCTGACGATGATGATTATGATGACTTATTAATTGCGATAATGTAATGATATGGTAATGATAACGTAAGGCCGTGCTGTGATTATAATAACAAATAGCGCAACTTAAATGTTCTAAATGAATGATTTGTAAACCCGGACAGCAAAAGAGTGTCAAATCGATGTTAATTGTTGGTCAGATTGATCAGTTTCCGTCAGACGCCCAAAATTTAACATCGATGGCATGAGTGGTGGTTGGTCTCTCAAAGTAGAGCGTCGAAAGGGTTCTATCTTGGAAGGGTTATCATGGTAAAGATGGGCTAAAAGACTGTAGACTGACGGAAATGTAGGCATACAAAACGCAGCTGCTAGAATTCTAACAAAAACAAAAAGAAGCGAGCATATTAGGCCTACTCCAGTCTTAAGGTCCTTACACTGGCTTCCAGTCAGCTACAGAATTGATTTTAAAGTATTACTTCTTGTTTTTAAAGCATTTAATGGCATTGGCCCAAATTACATACACGACCTGTTCAAACAGTATATCCCAAATAAACCACTCAGGTCTCAAAACAAAAAACTTTTAATGGAGCCCACCACTAAAACCAAATGTGGTGAAGCAGCTTTTAGTGTGTATGCAGCTAAACTTTGGAACAGACAACCTGATGAAATTAAAGATGCTCCAACTGTTTCTGTTTTAAAAAACAGACTTAAGACAAAGCTTTTTAATGATGCATGTTACTACCTTTTAAAAAGTTTTTTTTTTTTTTTTTAATTGTTTGTTTTATCTTGAATTTGACTATTTATTTCTTATATTTAGGATTTTATCTTCTTTTTATCCTTTATTTGAGTATTTATCTTTTACCCTTGTTTTCTACCCAGCATTTGATCTTCTATTTATATTTTATTCTTCATCTTGCTTTAACTTTGTATCTTGTTTTTCTGATAAACTGTTCATTAGCATCTGTAAAAGCACATTGAAATGCTCTTATTGTATGAAATGCGCTATATAAATAAATCTGCCTTGCCTTGCCTTGCCTTACAAAACATCAAGTCATATTCATGCACAAGCCAACTAATATACAGTAACCTATACGATAGGCTACTGGAAGACATTAAAGATAATTAGTTAATGTAGCTATAATGTTCCAAAATGTACCAGCAATGTAGTATAGCCTACAGGAATAAAATATTTCCAGCAACAGCCCTGTTTATTTTGTGTTGTTTCAGTTGTCCTGTGGTTGGTTGGGTTGCAACTTGTCCTACAGTGATTAACGTCTACAACAATAGGTAATTAGCTCTTTACACATAGGCTTCAGTAACTGTTTGGTGCTGCTGTCAGTTAAGCATTGTATAGTTTAAATGTAGCCTATTGAATAATTTGAAATGATACTTTGAATTCAAGCAGAAACTCTTCTTTAATAATTGCTTGTATAGACTAGGCTACTTGAATATGGAAATCATGTGCTCCATGGCTACCTCTGATCAGTCAGAGTGATAGCCAATTAGGCCTACATCACTTTCAGTGCTCCATGACAGTTAAAAATATATGCATATTTAAGGGTAATGCAAAGATTTTGTATTTAATTAGGTGTGCCCGACCGATTTGAGGGCCGCTTGGGCCAAATATGCCAGGGCCGATTTTTGGTCCCAGTCCGCCCCTGCTTCAATGTGACACTTACATGTAAACTAGTGAAGGCAGAACTGCTCACTAGTTAACTAGTGAAGACACAAATGCCCACTAGTTAACTAGTGAGGTCTAAAAAGTGTCACTAGTTTACTAGTGTGCCCCAAAACACCCACTAGTGAACTAGTGATGGCAATTTCCATTCGACTAGTTAACTAGTGAGGTGCAAAAAGTGTCACTAGTTTACTAGTGTGCTCCAAAACGCCCACTAGTTAACTAGTGAAGGCCATTTCAGCCCCACTAGTTAACTAGTGAGATGCCAAAATGGTCACTTGTTAACATGTAAAGGCAAAAATACCCTCTATAGTTTACTAGTGAGGGTGTTGTGGGCCTTACTAGTTAACTAGTGGCATGTATATTTTGTTCACTAGTTAACTAGTTAAACCTAAAAAGAGAAACAAGCTGACCGTTTTTGTCCACTAGTTAACTAGTGGAACAATTGAAGTCTCACTAGTTTGCATGTGTGGCAGTGAAGCAGCTCACTAGTTAACTAGTGTCTGAAACGGCTATTACGCAAATGAGAGGGTGGGTAGAAGACTCCTATTGGGTATTATGTAAGAATCCCACCCAGTCTAAATGTAAATTTACTGTTCATAGCCATAGACAGTAAAAGAAATGGACGAACAGACTCCGTCGTTTTCAATGGGAGGGCACTGAGTCAAATAGAACGATTTTTCAGTTGGTCCCCCCAGTACTGCGCAGACTCGCACTTAACTTTGTGACGTTAGCCATCGAACTAAATCATATGATAGATAGGCTATACAGAAATTCTTCTCACACTTCCTTTGCCTTCAAAGTTAAACATTTATTTAAGTATTATTATTAATATCATCCTCACAAGTGATATCAAGTCGTGTTAGTGTTGAAACTACCACACATGATCATCTTTAAAAACAGTCATGGTAAAACAAACGAAAAAGTTATAGCCTAGCACTGCTACCTAGCACTAGAAGCTAATCTTCTTAACACTTTTCTGACCTACGCTCAATCCATCGAAAACCTCTGAAATGATTATCGTTAGTGCCGAGTTTCATTAGGTTTACTTGCCTCTATCCAATGCTTTACCTTAACATACAATGGTATTGTAGGCTACATAGCTTTGTTCATGAGTTTCCGTTTTAGCTGAGCCTGTTTTGCCTTCTATTGTTTATGTAGATAATACAGAAGCTACAATGTCGGTACAGGATATATGCTATATGAAGTTATTAAAAAAAAAGGATTAAAAAATCCTAAAATGAATGGGCTTCTATGGGGTTAGCAGAGAAGTGGTCCCTCCAGCCTACATTGATTCTTCTACTTCCGGGAATTCGCCTGCCCCCTTGTTCATAGCCTCGCGATCAGGTCCTGATGGGTGCCCCTAGTGGCTAAAGTGACACACTGCTCTGCAACGGTACTTCAGTATAGATAGTAAAGCAGAGCCTGCAGTGTGCAGTATCTCATATTCTGTCAAAATGTTTTTTTTTAATAATAACAGGGAAACCCCATGATTTAACAAGTGAGCTCTTAGTGATCCACACCAAAGATTCAAGGGATCGATTTTAATATTATTCTTTGTTTATTGTTGCTAGGCAACCACAGACATAAATGTATCCATTCAGTCGCGCTTTTCTGATTAATAACTGAAAAACAAAAGATTGTACACATTAACTGCACATGGTTTCAAAAGTAATTAAAAGCTCAAAGATCAAGAAAAAGACTTCATGCACTTCTAAGGAATTGAACCCTGGTCTCCCACATGATCTCCTGCTGCTTAACCACTTGAGCTAGTCTTGGCACAACAGCAATGGCAATACTATCATCAATGTTCATGTTACTGAAACGTATATAAATGCCTCCAGTTTTATCGCGATTTTCAGACTAATAACTGAAAAACTAAAGATTGTAGGCTACACATTAACTGAACGAAGATTACAACAATAGCCTACACCACAACTTTGTCACTAGACATGTTATCAAAACACATTTTTATGCTCAAACGATCTTAGTTTATAAAAGTTTGCTCTTAGAACAGCCTGGACGAAGTCAGCCATGTTTTCTAGGTTTCTGAGTCCTAAATGGACCAATCAAAATCCTTGTTCCGCCTTCTTCATTTGCATGCAAGTGCGACATTGCGCACTAGTTAAAGGCCGTGTTGCAGGGTTCATTTTCCAACGAATTTGCACATTGTAATAAACATTTAAACTGTTATCCATTGTATTTGATGTTGTTGGGTATCACAAAACGGAATATTATACGAAAAAGCAGGTACTATTTCACAGCGTTTGAAGTGATTCTCCTTTCCCCCACATTGCATTGCATTATGTCACCTTGGGGAGACTACAGACCAAAGCCCACTTTGAGACCCTTGAGAATAATGAGAGAGGAGTAAAGAGAGACGAGTATGGGATTGTTCAGCAGTAGATAGCGCAGATTATAGATAAATAGATAGGCTATAGATAGCCTAGATATGTATATAGACAGGTAGATAGATAACTAGATAGATCATGTCATATGCTGGTCACGGGGGGAGCTCCTTGACCAGCGGCCAAAATGCACTCGCTTTCCTAGTTACTGCAGCTCTCCACCACAGTTTCCATCGGGACGGCACAGCCCACACAAGCACCTGCAAAACTGCGACCAGCCCATATTATCTCCCTCTTTGGTAAGCCGTACCTTGACGATGTCAATGGCAATCAATCACGAGCAGTAGTTATCGAAAATATTCATGCTGAAGACACGACCAGCCTAATCGGCGGCTAGAAGCTAAGTTTGCAACAACAGGGGTGGCTCACAGGTGGGACTAGAAAGTTAGCCCATAGCTAGCTATCATGATGCTTTATATTCTGATCTTCTGACCGGTAGCCTACTTATCTGAACTAACGACATGATCCTGATACTGACAATTTACAGGCCTCCAAAACATTCAGTTAAAGTTTTTCTTGAAGAGCTAGGTGAACTGCTATCAGTTGTTTGCATAGAGTTTGACTGTCTTATTATATCAGGGGATCTAAACTTGCATGTGGATAATCCTGAAAACAATTATGCCAAGGAATTCATTGCACTAATCGATACTTTCTCCCTAACACAGCATGTACAGGGGCCAACACACTCTCTCGGCCATACCCTCGACCTTGTTATCACAAAGGGTCTCGATGTCTCTACAGCTGTTAAAGACCTGGCCTTATCTGATCATTTCTGCGTGTTCTTTGATGTGTCTATGTCCCCACACACTCAAAACACAGCTATGATGGTAAAAAGGAGAATCATAAATGATCAGACAAGTGCTCTCTTTGAGCAAGCACTTTCACTAAAGTCAAGTCAACTGTCAGACTCTGAAGACTTATTTGATCACTTTAATGCAAAAATGGCCAACATTATGGATGACATTGCTCCATTACAATTCAAGAAAGTTAAGGACAAACAGAAAGCACCATGGAGGCAAAATCCAGCAGTTAAACTTCTAAAAAGAGAGTGTAGGAAGACTGAAAGAAAATGGCGTAAATACAAACTTCAGATCCACTATGAAATCCATAAAGAGATGCTCTGCACATATAACTCTGAAATATGCAAAGCAAGACAGTCTTTCTTTTCTAACATTATCAATAGAAGTTCAAATAACACTCGTATTCTATTTTCAACTGTTGATAAGTTAACAAATCCCCCCTCACAATTAGCGCCTGAACTTCTCTCAACTAATAAATGCAATGAGTTTTCATCTTTTTTTAAAGGTAAAATTGACAAAATCAGACTCAACATATCTGCTCAATTACAAATTCAACAACCTGAACTTCCAGCAACAAACAGAGGGAAACTAAACTTGATGTCAGAGTTCAGCTTGATAGACTACGAAACACTTGAAAAAACAGTACAGAATCTCAGCTCTTCCACATGTGTCTTAGACACTCTGCCTACCAATTTCTTCAAAACTGTTTTTCACCTCATAGCGGCGGATGTCCTTCAAATTGTAAATGTATCACTGCTGTCTGGCACTTTTCCTAAGTCACTGAAAACAGCTGTTGTAAAGCCACTTCTCAAGAAGAATAACCTGGATGCCTCCATGCTAAACAATTACAGGCCCATATCCAATCTACCTTTTATTGGCAAAGTTATTGAAAAAGTAGTCTTTAATCAATTAACCACCTTCCTAACATCAAATGGGTATTTTGATTACTTTCAGTCTGGTTTTCGGGCAAATCACAGCACTGAAACAGCTCTCATTAAAGTTTCCAATGACATACGCCTCAACACAGATTCAGGTAAAACATCAGTCCTAGTGCTACTGGACCTTAGTGCAGCATTTGACACTGTTGATCACAATATTTTACTACACAGACTAGAACATTGGGTTGGATTTACAGGCATAGTTGTCAGCTGGCTAAAATCATATCTACAAGAAAGGAGCTTCTTTGTTGCCATCGGAAACTGTACCTCAACACCAACGTCCTTGACCTGTGGTGTTCCCCAGGGGTCGATCTTGGGGCCACTATTATTCAACCTCTATATGCTCCCACTTGGACAAATCATTCAAAATAATTTGATTTCATATCATAGCTATGCAGATGACACACAAATTTACTTAGCTCTATCACCAAACGACTATGGTCCTCTTGAATCTATGTGTCAGTGTATAGAACAAATCAACACCTGGATGTCTCAAAATTTTCTTCAGCTGAACAAAGAAAAAACTGAAGTAATTATATTTGGTAAAAATGAGGAAAGACTTAGGGTTGCCACTCTCCTTGACACAAAAGGGTTGAAGGCAAAGGATACTGTTAAAAATCTTGGTGTATTAATTGACAGTGATCTAAATTTCAACAGCCACATGAAAGCGATAACTAAATCAGCTTTTTACCACCTCAAAAATATTGCCAAACTCAGAGGGCTGATGTCAAAACATGACTTAGAAAAACTCATTCATGCATTTATCTCCAGCAGGGTTGATTACTGCAATGGACTGTTCACAGGCCTTCCTAAAAAAGACTATTAAACAGCTTCAGGTGATACAAAATGCAGCAGCTAGGACTCTAACAAAAACTAAAAGAACTGACCACATTACTCCAATTCTTAAGTCCTTGCACTGGCTTCCAGTAAGTCACAGAATTGACTTTAAAGCACTATTGCTTGTTTATAAATCAGTAAATGGAGCAGGACCTAAATACTTGTCAGACATGCTTCAGCAGTACACACCTTCTCGTCCTCTCAGGTCCCAGGTGAAAAACCTGCTAGGAAAACCTACAGTTAGAACTAAACATGGTGAAGCAGCTTTTAGCTGCTATGCGGCTCAGCTGTGGAACCAACTTTCGGATGACATTAAAAAGGCCCCAACTGTAGGCAGTTTTAAATCTAGACTTAAGACCAAAAATGTCTCAGATGCTTTCTGCTAACTGTGCCGAGTTACAAATTCTGAATCTGCCTTGATAATTATTCTACTTTGTCTTTTATTACTTTTTTACTACTTTTGCCTTTGTTTTTGCTTACTAATTATTCTTTATTTTTAAATGATTTTACTTTGTGTTTTATGTTTTCTTTTTATTATGATCTTTACCTTTTAACTATTCTTTGACTATATTGCCCTTCTATGCTTTTATTTGTTATTATTGTTTGGTTTTGTTAATGTAAAGCACATTGAATGACCTCTGTGTATGAAATGTGCTATATAAATAAACTTGACTTGACTTGACTTGACTTGATCACTATCACTAGATATAAAAGAAACTGTTGACTTTCACTCAGTGCTGTTCTCTGACAGTAACAAAAAAAGTGTCGTAACGTTATAAGCATAATGCATTGAACTGAATAGGTGCATTATGTAGCCTCATAACGAGGCCTCTCAAATTCAGAAAATTGCATTAAACTAAAATCGGAAGACATTGTTATCTTTGTTAGACCATAGGGTCGTTGTCATATAAATGCTGTAACGAAATTCGAAGTGTAAATATACAAAGTTTATGTTGAAAGTGTAACCGTGACCGTTTCCCATAGGAATGAATGTAAAACACCCTCCAAAACAAGACCTCCCGAAATTCAGAAAAAATTACTAAATTGATATCAGGCATCGTTATTACCATTGGTAGATGATAGGGTAGTTGTGATATAAATGCTGTGACGAAATATACAAACTTTATGTTGAAAGTGTAACCGCGATGTCCATTGAAATGCATTGAAATGAATGAAGCGCAGATCATGTAGTCCCCAAAGTGACGTCATCACCGAATTCCGTAAAAAAACCCCGCTAATGCTAAAAACAACAAAAACTGGCATTTAACACCATTTGGAGACATTTTTAAAAATGATATACATATATTGAGTCCTTTATGTACCCATTAATCAACAGTGGTAGTTAACCTGCAACACAGGCTTTAACTAGTGGCCAATGTTACGTCCCACTAGTTAACTAGTTGCACAAAATGCCAGCCGTTTGTGTATTTATTCAAATTCCACTAGTTTACTAGTGTGAGGGACATTTTTATCCTGCTAGTTCATTATGGACAGTGTTTTGTCCTCACTAGCTAACATGTAAGGCTCAAAATGCCCTCTATAAGCTAGTGAAAGGCATTATAATGCAGATGTGTTCACTAGTTAACTAGTGAGCATGTCCTGTTCCATTAATAGTGAACTAGTAAGGCCAACCATGTCAACTAGTTAACTAGTGAAGGCCAATTTGTCACTAGTTAACTAGTAAGAGTACCTTTTGCATTACTAGTGAACTAGATAGCTCCAAAAACAGCCACTAGTGTGTGTCCACTAGTTAACTAGTGGCTGACAAAAACGGTCAGCTTGTTTGTGTTTTTAGGTGTAACTAGTTAACTAGTGAACAAAATATGCATGCCACTAGTTAACTAATAAGGCCCACAACACCCTCACTAGTAACCCTAGAGTGTGGGTTGTGGATGGGATTTCGTGAAATTCTGCACAGTGATTGGTTGTCATGTTCTATTTGGACATAGGGAGCCAATAGAAAGCCTCAATTTCCAGAATTCTCTGCCTCCTAATTTGAATTCTGCGCCACTAGTTGACTAGTGTGAATTTTGTCTTGAACTAGTATACTAGTATACATTTATGACCTCACTAGTTAACTTGTTTGGACAAATGATGCATCAACTAGTTAACTAGTGACATTGACCTACTGCAACTAGTTAAGTAGTGAGGTGTTTTGCCTTCACTAGTAAACATGTGCACATTTTTGGCTGTCACTAGTTAACTAGCGAGACCCAAAAGCCTTTAACTAGCTGACTGGTATGCATTTTGGCCTTTACTAGTTAACTAGTAGACATTTCTGGCTCGTAAAATAGTGAGCCTTTTGGCTCCCACTAGTTAACTAGTGTGCATATTTTGGCCCTCACTAGTTAACTAGTTCACACAAACATGGCTCACTAGTTAACTAGTTGACAAAAATGGCTTACATGTACATGACAATTATGCCTGATATCAAGATATCAGAATAAATGCTCAATCGGCTTGCCATATGCACACATTTCATTGAAACACTATATTGTTTCAATATTTACTGAAAGAGTATTGGGATATTCCCCAGTTACAGTTTTAGAGGCTTATAAGTACATATATTTTTTTTCGGTCACGATGGGGTGAAATGGGTTAAGGACATGCAACCCTATGATAGATTTTGCTCTGTCACAATCTAAAAGGGACAGATGCTAGAGCATAAATACCATCACCCATTAGTATACCAGTTACCAGAAGTAGTTTAACATCAATCCTTGCAACACACATCTGGACTGATGAACCGCTCATGGAATGACAGAAAGTGCGTTTGAGCATCTGGGGATATGTTCCAAAGTTTATTATGTTCAAAATGATCAGAATACGCTTAAAAATAATATCATCAGTGGTAACACCACAGATACATTTTTAAAGTCTATTAAACAAAGAAATCACTTAGGGACCGTTCGTTATTTATAAACGGGATCACCGGAGGGATTTTGAGAACTTCGATCAAGAGTTGCATGACCCTCCCCTGCCTGCGCTATAATTTTCAACGACCCTCCAGCAGCATTTTCAAAACTGAAATGACCCTCCCCGGCCAATTGTCGATGTCTTCCGCCCACGCTTTTACGCGGTATGAAAACACATCTACGTGTGCTACCGCCCTATAACCAACCTCTGCTTTCTGATCTTACACATCACACTTCACCAAGATGGTGGCCATTTCAGTAGATTTACTCACTAACATTGTTGTGGAAACACAATAAGCATGGAAACTAAATGCACACTTCCTGCAACTGCATTAGCCTACTTGAAAAGTTACTCCTCTAGTAAGTATTCACATGAAATAAAACAATAAAGCATTGAGACCATTCAACAAAGCACACTGGGTAATAACAAATTCAACACATGAACTTGTTGCTATGGACTCGTCTCTAGGCTTCCTCAGTCATTGTAAAGCTGCCGAAGCTGAACATTATCCAAAACTCAATTTTTTAGACGAGCGTCAATTTGGGAGCTTGCTACACTCCTTCCTTCTCAAATGGCTTTAAAAAGCCGTTTGCACAATTTCACAAATAATCACAGGGACCGAAGAATAACTAACTTTTTCCGGGTTTATCATTTTAACGTTTCCCCGCTGTCTTGCCGTTTTAATATTTTCCCGTAGAATATCCCATATTACTGTACTCTCATAACATTAGTCCTGCATTCTGGCCTGTCTCTGTGTTGTTCTGTTGTTACCCCTAGCCCCTCCAGTGAAACAGATGTATTCAAATCATCGTTTTGCTTGCTTGAATGCGAACTCAGAGTGATGTTAACCTAGGCCTATTTAAGTTAACAACGTGGTTGTCGTGAGAGCACGATTCATCAGCGCTTGCAGTGTTCGGCCGTAGGCTATGCCTACGTGCGCACCTGCCAGGCTACTCAGCTAGACAAAGAATTCCCCCTGTATATTCACTCCAAGTTGGCCTACCATAACTTACCAACTACACTGTAGACCATAAACTGGCTATTTATATGACCAAATGTATTTGTTCAACTTTATGAAGCAGAATTACGCACTGCTATTTGGAAGTAACACATTTTTGTTGGCAGGAGAGAGAATGACAGCGATTAACAAATTGCACTTGTTGCTGGTTACCAATAAATACTATATATATTTTTTTGCAAACAACAAAAACAGAAAGGATGGAGACAGCAAAGCTAGAGATGGGCAGGAACGATGTCAATTGGTAGAAATGCTTGTCAAAATGTTAGGAGCTGGATGTGTGGATGAATGAAGCACAAGTGTGCTTTATGTTAAGCATGCACACTGTTTAAAGTTAGGCTACACGGTAAACTACAAGTAAACCAAAGTTAAATTTAACTTTTTTAGGGCTGGATAAAGTTGACCAAATGGATATAGGCTGTTAGGCGTGAATAAAGTAGGCTACTTTGTTGCTCCAACCCTTCCAAAGTTAATGGAGACGAATGTTGACATTTTCCGTATTTTGTGTGAGAAACCCGGGAAATCTCCCTTATTTTCATTGTTCAATGTTGACAGAGCTATGGAACGAAAGAGAACGTTATATGGCGACAGAAATCAACAATCAAACAAGCCACTTGGACTTTTTGCTGTTTTCATTAATACAAAAGATGGGTGACCCTGCCTCCTAAACAAAAAAAAGTTAGGTGACCCTCCCCTCAACAAAGAATAAAAAGACATGAAACGTCCCACATACTCGACGCACCCGACCAGTAGCGCGACAATGTGACGTCACAGAAGCGCCGTAACCATTTATACTCGCGCGTGGTGGTCGCAACACTAGTTGCAATATTCTCCTGAACAGAGGTGTCGCTGTTGTGAAAAGACTAACATTAACTACTTACACAGCAGAAGAAGCTGCAGTAAGAAACACCAGTAGCTAGCCTCTGTGATGGTACTTCAGACTTTGGTTGCTACTATTCACAACTACCATCATCATTATCATGTAGTTTCCAAGGTGTGTGCACAGGTAGATAGATGGATATATAGATAGGTACTTTAGTCATCCCGAGGGAAATTTTAATAATTTAAACAGTTTAGTTAGCTAGCTAGCTAGCTAGCAGCTGGCTCAGTTTGTGTAATTTCCTGAAGTGGAAAGAGATTTTGTTCAGGCCTTAATAGATATTCTTTGTTTGAAAATAAATCGTTTCTATTCTTTCCTCTTAATTCCATGTGTTGCAACTCTCACTGGTAACTTTGTTAACTTATCCAGCAAATTATTAAAAATTCACGATTGTAACAAAACACTGCAACTCGCTTGCCCTCGAACTAGTCCATCTTCCTGTTTCCGCCTTGTCGCGCTCGTCTGAAAAAAAATGAGTGGTGCGCTACCTCGCGCTACACGGCCAAAACCCTGGCGCGCCAGAGAGATCTACGTCATTTTGACGTCACATTGTCGCGCTACCGGTCGGGTGCGTCAGGTATGTAGAAGCCTTGACCCTCCCCTATTTTCCTCCGGTGGCCCCGTTTATAAATAACGAACGGTCCCTTACCAAACACTTCAAGAAAAACTTTGACGTGTCCTCACGGATGAAGATGGGTAGTCCTCTCAGAGCTGTTGTCTTTCGTTGAGATGCAATGTCACTTGTCTAAAGATAATACCAACACACAAATACAAACACCATTCACATAGTGCAAAACTGAAGATAAACAGTGTAAATGAAATGCAAATTAAACTGTAGATATTAAATGTAAAACTTGTTTGTTTAGCTGTTAACATTTCTACTGGAGAAGTATACTGTAAATTCACAATGCCAGTAAAAAAGCAAGTGAACTGCTCTTCAGAAAATGAAAATTTGCCAGAGCACCTTGCTACAGGGAGAATGTTTTGTGGAATGGTAACAATGACCAATATGGCACTGAAAAATCAAACAAACAATCTGCTCCCTTTGTATGTGCAGTTGGTGGATCATGACTGATTTGATGCCTCACAGACAACCTCCATCAATAATAATTCCCAGGTTTATCAACATTTCAATAGTCTAATGATCTTAAGCTGCTACATTAACATCATTCTCAACACATCCTAGGAACATGGAAATAGTGTCATGGGACAAGATACCTCTCTAGGTTTGATTTAGTTATCAGTAGCCCAGGCTTGAGTGTAGGTTCAAACAGGATTAGTTCAAAAAGTTCACTTTTGCCACCAACATTATGTAAAGTATCAACATACTGAGTTTGGGATTTAGGTCACATGAGTGAGGCATTGGCCATATTTAGGGACACCGAACATCACCGAATATAACATAAAGTGATTACTAATGGGAACATAATTGCTCACATAACTGTCCAGTTCACCTCTGTGACAATTAACTGTGACAATGCTACCATTAGTAATCGCTGTATATTGTTATTGGCAATGTTCAGGGTCCCTAAATATGGCCGCCGCCACACTCATGTGATGTAAATCCCGAACTCAATTGTGTTTATCTACACTAGTGACTTGGATGAGACTCATAACCAATAAATGCAGAAAACTAGGCAATTAAAAAGGAAAGAGTTCACATACATAATCAGCTTCAGGCACTTACTCACCTCTTCATCAAGCTTATCCAGGAGGTCTTCCATCGCTGGACCAAATGTTCCCTTCTTTGCCCAGTAGAGTTTTAATAGGCGAGGCACATATTTGTCAAGTGACACAGGGAAAGTGACCAGGAGGTTCTTGCTAGTGACCTGATAAAACTATTAATCAGCTCTGCTACGCTGGCAGCACAGCAGGCTCTATTAAGACAAATTAGCAAAACACATTACAGGAGCCTCATAACCACACACACACACACACACACACACACACACCTGAGTGTGAAGACAGAAGCAGAAAGAATGTGCGAGAGCCAGAGTGTGTGTGTGTGTGTGTGTGAAACACATAGAGAGTGTGTGTCTGAGAAACATAGAGCGCTCACATATATGAGCAAATTTGCATAGACTATATGTTGAATTAATCTTTAAATGATTTAGAAAATTATGTGTGTGTGTGTGTGTGACAAAGACAGCTTATGAACGTGTGTGTTTAAGCTTGTATCTATGGAAATATGTGACTATGTATGTGAGAGAGAGAGAGAGAGACTGAGAGCTTATGCGTGTGTGTGTGTATGTTACTGGTGAGTGTGTGTTTTAATCCTCTGACAGAGATAGAAAAGTGTCTCATGGCTGGATTAGCTCTGTCCTCATCACAGACGCTGCTCTTTTATCTGCTGTCAATGCAGCGCGGCAAGTGAAGAGCAAGAAGCAAGGCCACAGAACTTCATGAAGGGCATCTCATCTTTCCTCTCTCTCTCTCTCTCTCTCTCACACACACACACACACACACACACACACACACACACACAGAGAAATGTATTGTCACTGGCAAATGGCCTGTTTCTGTGAACATCATATCAGGTAAAGCAATAATGACTGCAGTGTACACATATAATGGAATATTCAACATGGTAAAGACAACCCATTTAAATGGTGCTTATGATGTGATGAGGAAATATGCTTAAAATGTCTTCTCTCTTTTAGACATGAGTGTGTGTGTGTGTGTGCGTGACGGAGAGAGAGTGAGAGAGAGAGAGAGAAATGTGTGTTGTTTTTAACGGATTCCTCTTTTCATCTCACACTCAGGATGGTATTTATTTTCCTATTTTCTTGTAGAAAAACAATGTGACATTGTGGGGAAACTGATTTTCTCCCACCAAACAGGAATGGTGTAGAAGGAGCAGAGCCAAGGGAGAGAAGGGAAGAGAAGGCTTTGGCAGACTGAACATCAATAAAAGCCATTAAAGCTGAAGATGAGGAACAGAGAAGGCAATCTACCGTCTGCACTGTGCTACTGCGGCTCAGCTGTGTTTTAATTACAACACACACGCACACACACACACGCACACACACATATACACATACACACACCTACACACAAGCAGTCTGAAACTTACACACACACATACACACAGGCACACACCTACACACAAGCAGTCTGAAACTTACACACACACACACACAAGCAGTCTGAAACTTACACACACACACACCTACACACAAGCAATCTGACACACACAAACACACACACATGCATACACACACACACATCTACACACACATATTCACATACACATACTTACTCACAAACTCAGTACTATAGAGACAAAAGGCAGGAAAAAAACAAAAGGAAAGAAAAAAACAATTTACAGAGAAAGAAAAGCCCCCTCTTCTTCTGAAAGAATAAAAGAGACAGAAATAGATCTTGGATTAAAAAAACTGTCACATCTTTAACCACACAGCTCTTCAGAACAGGAATGCCTGAAGAGAATGAGTTTTAATAATTCATTATTAATTTATCATGGCCCTGATAATAATCTCTCGATCTCATAAAGGAACATAAAATGTCTAGTGGACTACAAAGGGTAGCACTATTTTTACCTAATGAGAGAACCAGCGCTGGTATTTTCCTAATGAGAGAACCGGAGCTGGTATTTTCCTAATGACAGAACCATAGAGCTGGTCTTTTCCTAATGAGAGAATTTCAGTCACGCCAAAGACATGTTCTCAAATAGGAGCAGATGCCAACTCCGCCAGAGACTGTGTGAGATGCCCACAGGAGTGAACATGTGTGGTATCTGTAGGCATGCCCATGTGTTATTACTGCGTGAGATGCCCACATGAGAGTGCGGTATCTGTAGGCATGCCCATGTGTTATTACTGCGTGAGATGCCCACAGGAGCGAACATGTGCGGTATCTGTAGGCATGCCCATGTGTTATTACTGCGTGAGATGAGCTGCGTGAGGTAATGTGTTTTTGGTTCCGTTCACTCTGGCTCTGTTAGAAATGGAAGACAGCTGCCTGCTGCCTCCCTCCCTACATAGAGAGCGGTCTCACTAGACATGACTTTAGATTGAATGCATCTTTCAAAAATGAGCGTAGCACTCTAGAATCTTTGGTTAACACAGTCAGCCTTTGCTGACTACATTACCCACAGTCCTCCAGAGTTGGGAAGAGTGAGATGGATATCTAAAACAGATTTGTACCAGATCTTTTGTTCCAGCTGTTCAGACCCCTACAGCAGTGGAGCCAGAGCCTTTCTAATGAGGAGGCACAGCACTCTAAGAATCCTCCCTAGAAATGTATGGGGTTAGTTTTCTATAGCCAGAGCCTTTCTAATGTAGCCTGACGAGCCAGACCCACATTAAAATGTAGGGTCTGGGCACTCCCTGTTCGCAGTGCTCAGTCCAAGGGGCGGGATAATCGGTTGTCTTTCAAATTCCCTCTGCACGCAATAGGACAGCGCTGAGTCCCATGCGTTTCCCACCAGCGGAGCTAGTTGCTAGCCAACTTTTGCCAACTTAAAAAAAGCTTAACTCGTGTCACACTGTTGGCCAACAGCAACATCCATCTTCTTTGTTTTCAAGTAGCAGGGAATTCAAGCCAAACCGTTGCAACTCTGCCATCAATCATTATGTTAAGCCCGCCTAATAACTCTATACACGATTTGATTGGCCTGATAGAAGTTTAATTTTTCGAGCTCACAAGCCAACGGAGAGTTGCTAGACTAGCCCTGGAAGCAAATGTAATTTGCTGCCGCTAGGGTGCGTCTAGATTTCTAGGCTATTTCTAATGAGGAGACACAGCACTCTAAGAATCCTCCCTAGAAATGTATGGGGTTAGTTCGTAACAGTTGTCTACTCATATCCCATACCTTACTGTAATGGAAGAAACCAATTACATGTTTTTAAGCCTCATGTTAGTGATTTGGGGGTAGGTAAAGTGCATACGGAGAGTATTCACAGTGCTTCACTTTTCCACATTCTGTTATGTTTCAGATTCATCTTAACATGGATTCAATTCATTGTCTTCTCATCAATCTACACAAAATACTCACACAAAAAACAAGGGCACACCTCTCTTTATATAAGGTCTTACAGTTGATGGTGTATGTCAGAGTAAAAACCAAGCCACGAGGTCGAGAGAATTGTCCGTAGACCTGTGAGACAGCGTTGTGTGAAGACAGATCTGGGGAAGGGTACAAGAACATTTCTGCAGTATTGAAAGTGCCCAGGAGCACAGTAGCCTCCATCATTCTCAAATGGAAAAGTTTGGAACAACCAACAGTCTTCCTAGATCTGGTCACTCAGCCTAACTGAGTAATTCAGGACAAAGGACCTTGGTCAGACACCAAGGACCCAATGGTCACTATGAATGACATCCAGAGTTCCTTTGAGAGGATGAGAGAAGCGTACAGAAGGACAAACATCAGTGCAGCTCAGTGCCTGGTTTCTTCCACACACACCGTTGGGAATTAGGGCCAAATAACTCAGTCTTCATCAGGGCAGATGATTTACTTCTCATGGTCTGAGAGGCGTTCAGGTGCTTTTGGGGAAACTCCCGGCAAAACATGGCCTCCATCTGGCCACTCTACTATAAAGGCCTGATTGGTGGAGAGCTGCACTGATGTAAGGCCTGATTGGTGGAGAGCTGCACTGATGTAAGGCCTGATTGGTGGAGTGCTGCACTGATGTAAGGCCTGATTGGTGGAGAGCTGCACTGATGTTTGTCCTTCTTTACGCTTCTCTCGTCCTCTCAAAGGAAGACGTGTTGTGACTGGTGGCATAGGAGGGTCCTGTGGGCCAATGAGAGGAAGCCTTGTTGTTGTAACTGGTCCTGTGGGCCAATGAGAGGAAGCCTTGCTGTTGTGACTGGTGGCATGGGAGGGTCCTGTGGGCCAATGAGAGGAAGCCTTGCTATTGTGACTGGTCCTGTGGGCCAATGAGAGGAAGCCTTGCTGTTGTGACTGGTCCTGTGGGCCATTCCTATGACGCGCACTATACGCGCAGGGATCTGATTGTTCCACACGGACCGTTGTTCAGGAAGCACACCACTAGCGCGTGAATCGTGATACATGTACTGTACATAGCTGGCGCGATGGCGGAGTCAAGGTGTCCATATATGGCAGAGAATGTCTAAAGTTTTCAAGTAAAGTTTTGGGATCATTACATACTCAAAAATGAAAAGAACAAGCATCTGAACCAAAAACATCCACTCCATGCTGTTTCACCAAGCGTCAATAAAGTAGGCTATCTATCAATCTATCTAGCCTATCTATCATCTATCTACGTAGCCTATAGCCTACATTGATGTTGGCTGATTTTAATCACATACTGTATTTGTAGCGATGTCGTGATATAATGTTTAGCTTTGATGTTTTTAAGAAGTAAACTCATTCACGTTCAATTGCAAGACAGTATGCCTAGAAGAACCCCTTCTTATACACACATGCATGCACCCTCATCTTCCCTCACGCACCGCATGCGTACACACACACACACACACACACACACACACAGGTTGCTAGGTTACCATAGCAAATAGGCTCACCCCAGAAATTATTTTTTAGTAGCCTAATGGTAAAATTATTTGTTAGCCTAATGGTAGGCTATTTGTTAGTAGCCTAATGGTAAAATTAGCTAAAAAAATTAGCTTAGTTTTTTTTAGCCTAATGTTGGAGTTAGAATAAATACCTCTGTGCCAACTGCTTGATCATTTTACAGCCATGTAATTTCCGTTATGCATTATTTGTTTTGGTTGTTTAAAAATGCAAAAAAAAAAGTATCCGATTAATCGCTTAATCGATCGATAAAATGCTAGATTACCTGTAATCGATTACAAAAAGAATCGATAGCTGCAGCCCTAGTCCTGTGGGCCAATGGGAGGAAGCCTTGCTGTTGTGACTGGTCCTGTGGGCCAATGGGAGGAAGCCTTGCTGTTGTGACTGGACCTGTGGGCCAATGGGAGGAAGCCTTGCTGTTGTGACTGGTCCTGTGGGTCAATGAGAGGGTCCTGTGGGCCGACATGTGCTGATGCTGACATGAAGACTCCTCAGACCCACACTGTGTCTCCAGGAAAGAAAAAGATCCTGTCCTTTACTGTGGCTTTCATGTCTTTTTTATAAAGTTGACATGACATTTCTTTTAATCTCCTCTCTCTCTCTCTCTCTCTCTCTCTGTCCTCTCACCCCTCTCACTCTCTACACTCTGTCTTTCTTTCTCCTCTCTTTTAATCTCTTCTCATCGTTTTCCTTTCTCCCCTTCTTTTGAAGGACAGGCCTCTCCATGGGACTCACACGCACAATCGCTATGGAAACATCATTTCATGGGGGGAGTTTAAGGACCCCTACTGCTCTCTCTCTTTCTCCACAAACAAACACACACAAGCACACGCACGTATGCACGCACGCCAGAGACACGCACACACATTCACAAAACAGAAAGAATCACAGACACAAAACAAATTTATTTGCTATTGATGTTGGTGCGGCCATACATCATGCACTGAAGACAAAGTTGACTGATATTTATCCAGAACAACAGAGGATGAGATGCAGGAAATGCACACTTACACTACACATAAAGCTAATGCACACTCACACTATACATACAGCTAATGCACACTCACACTACACATACAGCTAATGCACACTCACGCTACACATACAGCTAATGCACACTCACGCTGCACATAAAGTATAAAGCTAATGCACACTTACACTACACATACAGCTAATGCACACTTACACTACACATAAAGAATAAAGCTAATGCACACTTACACTACACATAAAGCTAATGCACACTTACACTACAAATAAAGCTAATGCACACTTACACTACACATAAAGCTAATGCACTCTCACACTACACATAAAGCATTAAGCTAATGCACACTTATACTACACATAAAGCTAATGCACACTCACGCTACACATAAAGCTAATCACACTTACACTACACATACAGCTAATGCACACTTACACATAAAGCTAATGCACATTTACACATAGAGCTAATGCACACTTACACTACACATAAAGCTAGCTAATGCACACTTACACTACACATAAAGCTAATGCACACATAAAGCATAAAGCTAATGCACACTTACACTACACATAAAGCTAATGCACACATAAAGCATAAAGCTAATGCACACTTACACTACACATAAAGCTAATGCACACTTACAATACACATAAAGCTAATGTCATTTCACATCTTTCTTATAAACGCACACAGCAGAATATCCTACATCATCACAGAAAGTAGGTTTATTCCCTCTTTTCCTCCATCCTTTCCAAGCTCTTTTCATCCCTCTCTACCCCACTCTCGCCCTCCTCCCCCTTTTCCCATCAAGTGAATTCTCTTCTATAGAGGGGTGACAGCCCGCTGTGTGTGCACTTGTGTTTTGGAGTGCAAGCTCTCACTGGTGCGAATCTTGATAAATTCTTGGCTACTCCCAGGCTTGGTCAGAGCTCTCGCTGGTGCGGTCCTTGAGAAATCCCTGGCTACTTCCAGGCTTGGTCAGCAGTGCCGTGTGTCATTCGCTTTTATTTTTAGAGCCTTTCAAATTCTAATGAGAGTAACCTCTCCTGGAAGGCCTGGAGGGCCCCAGGGAGTACTGGAGCTAGTGCTGCCCACAGAGAGGAGGCCTTGGTGGGGAGCTCACCGGCAGTGGACCCCTGAGCTCCCTGGAGCTCAGACAGAGAGCAGAAACCCCTGTGACTCTCATCTCCTCTGTTCTTTCAGGACCCCCTCCCATCTTGCTCTCTCTCTCTGTCTCTCTCTCTTTTCCTCGCTCTCTCTCTCTTCTCTCTCTTCCTCGCTCTCTCCCTCTGTGTCTTCTCTCTTTCTGTCTCGTCTCTCTCTCTCTTCGTTCTTAACATATCTATTTCTCTCCTGTTTCCTTTGCTGTACATGGAGAAGAAGAGCACTGATTAAATTAATGCAAATCACATTGAGTACACACACACACACATACATACCACATACACACACACACACACACACCACACCACACACACATACACACCACACACACACACATACATACCACATACACACACACACACACACACCACACCACACCACACACACATACACACCACACACATACACACCACACACACACATACACATACACACCACACACACACACACCACACACACATACACACCACACACACCACACCACACACACAAACACCACACACACATACACACCACACACACACATACATACCACACACACACATACATACCACACACACCACACACACATACAGGGTGCGAGTTAGGGGGGAGTTAGGGGGGGGCAGGGCCACCTGAGCTCCCCTGGAAACATGGCACAGTATGTGAAGTTGTGGAAGAGCTCTAATATATTTATATGATGGCCAAATAAATTATATTTTGGCCATGGTTTTCCCTAAAATGTGTAAAATAAGAGAAATAAAATTGTATTTTGAGTTCATGATTCATGAAAAAAGTGCCTGCTTGCACGTTAGCGGCGCGAAACGTGGAAGCGCTGCCCGCAGCTCCACCCACTAACCACTCACACGAGCTCGTTCAGTTAGCAGCACTGTCGTCGAAAAGGTGCCGCTGGCTGCTCTTATCGTGTGTGTTTGGCTCTGTGTACAGCCTTATAGGCTATAGCCCATGTGATTGTGAAACAATGTAAGTTGTTGAGTAATTCTAATTCTAACATAGACCTATGGCACCAGCCGTGTGCCACGGATTTCCTCTTTATAATACATATCTATGCTGTTGCTATTAGTGACAGGATCAGCATTTAAACTTCTTTATAATACATGTCTATGCTGTTGCTATTAGTGACAGGATCAGCATTTAAACTTCTTTATAATACATGTCTATGCTGTTGCTATTAATGACAGGATCAGCATTTAAACTTCTTTATAATACATGTCTATGCTGTTGCTATTAATGACAGGATCAGCATTTAAACTTCTTTATAATACATGTCTATGCTGTTGCTATTAGTGACAGGATCAGCATTTAAACTTCTTTATAATACAGTACATGTCTATGCTGTTGCTATTAGTGACAGGATCAGCATTTAAACTTTGCCCCCCTCCAAAAAAAATAAATAAAATAATCGCCCGTACCCGCCCCGCCCCCCGGAGACCGTGATATAACTCGCACACTGCACACACACACACTGCACACACACACTGCGCACACACACACACTACACACACTACACACACACACCACACACTACACACACTGCACACACACATCCCACACACACACACACACACACACACACACCACACACATACACCACACACTACACACCACACACACTACACACCACACACACACACACTACACACACACACACATATACACACCAAACGCACACACCAGTCTGTACTAGAAACACAAAGGTCAATGCCTTCATGTATGATTTATTTAATTTTATTCAACTTCCTTCTACACCTCCTTCTCTGTCTACATAGATATTCTAAAATGTTGGTACACCTAAAAAGATTAGTATGTAGATGTATTTGATCTTGTTTTCAGACGTTCAGTAAGGGATAATGTATAGAACGCCGGTCATTATGGGGAAAATAAGTCCCGACAAGGCGAATCGGACCCCGACGCGCCAGCGGAGGGGTCTTGTTTTGCCCTGAAGGGACTTATTTTCCCATAATGACCGGCGTTCTATACATTATCCCGCTTATTATACGGCTACTTGCCAAAACGAAAAAACAAACTCCATGATATGTCTCTTTACACTTATTTGTTACCGTTTCGTCGTGGCTTTTGCTGAGAAACAAATAGTTCGCATCACACGCTGAACTTGAATCAAACATTCTTTAGAACACAGCTGATCAACCGTCTGCTTTCACTTTTGAATGAAGTTCAAGTTGCCATTGACAGCGGTCATTCTTGTTTTCAGAGGTCCTTTCCCAAGAAATAATGACCGCTAGAACTTTCGGAAATCCCATTCAAGTCAATGGAGCATTCTACTTGCATTGTGAAGAGCCGTATAATAAGTAAGGCATAATGTATTGTCCTCCGGTAATTATCAGAAAATAAGTCCCGACAGGGAGAACAGAACCCCGACGCGCAGCGGAGGGGGTTTGCTTCGACCTGAAGGGACTTATTTTCTGACACTGTTCTGTAGGCTACAATGGTCGCAATACAGAAATATGCGCGTGTTAGTTTAGTTAGAGATTATTGTTATTATTATTATTATTATTTTACCTTACGTTACCTACACCAAAGCTGAATAAAATTATGCAAGATCAAAGTAACCTAAGGTCTGATGGTCTGCGATTTTTGTTTTTAGACCATTTCAAACAAATCATTAGTCTAACGTGACGGCATCACCTTTGATGGACATTTATTTCCTTTCGTCTATATTTGACGATGAGGGATTAACATGAATGTCTATCTGACGGACCCCCACGTCGGAAAACAACGCAGAAGGTACACCTTTCTCGTTGGAATTTGACGCCAAGGACCCTTGACCATGCGTCAGACTTTTGACGAGTAGGGAGTGAGACTGGGTTGGATTTTTTTTATTAGAATAGGCCTATAGATATTAAGATAATAAATCATTATGCAAGTACTTTCACTTTTAATACTTAAAGTACATTTAAAATCAGGTACTTTTTACTTTTACTTAAGTAGGGTTGGCATTGTGGTACTTTTAATTTTACTAAAGTAAATATTTCTCTGCTTATTTGTACTTTTACTTAAGTACTGAGTTTCAGTACTTCCTCCACCACTGCCGCCTACACTGAAAACTGATTGGTTGATTTAGCGAAACAGGCCAATCGGGAGGCTCTCTGTCTTTGTCACGGACTGAGCCGTGACGTGCTCACGCAGCGTGCAGCCAGCCAAACGCCGGCGCTAACATTCAAACTGTCCTGCCGCTGTTCTCCGTGTAATATCACTGTCATTACCGTTTGCTCTGTTGTATTCCTGGTTCTCTATTCACAATGTCATTTACCACCGTTCACCATAAATGCCAGCTAGCATGCGTTGTTGTTTAAGGTGCAGGGAAAGGCCTACCGGCATTCTTAAGTAGCAAATGTTTGTGCATGACTCCATTCACATTACTCAAACTATATACATTGTCATTTCCATCTCCCATCTGTATCAATGTCTTCTGGTAGCAAGTAATGAAAATACCCACACTGGCTGTCAAACTTCTCATTTATTTAGTTAAACCTTCGTAATTACAACTCTGTACACAGTTAACTCACCACCATCCCGAACTCCGTTTCAACTTCCTGGTTTAACGTGGGGAAGCCGAGGGAATGTTCCACTAGGTTGAAATAGAGGGGTTTCGCGGGTGATTGGTGGTGGGAACCATTATTGCAGGGGTGTTTTTGTGTTTATCACTAATATGGGTTTTTCTCTTTACAAATGTGATTTTGGTGGGGGAAACATTTTGTATGTATTTCTATATTTGCTGTTTGCTTGTTTGGTTTATTATTTGGTTAATTGATTTTTGTTAGCAATGGGGCAATCTAGTGGGAGGGGCTACAGCTAGCCTAAGGCTGTATTAGGCCCCATGGCCTCAGTTGCAGTGGGTCTGTGCAGAGAGAGAGAACTGTAAATGAGAATTGTGGACTGGTTAAGTGTGCAGGGTCTTTTGAGACATAGCCTGGCAACTTGATGCCTATTTATTTTCTTTTTGAACAGTTTTTGTTTTGCATTTTTGCTCATCTTGACACTGAATATTTGCACGTATTAGAAAAAATATTTTTGAAAAAATAAAAAAAAAATAAACAAAAGACCTTTTTTGGAAACTTGCATCTTCCCTGACTCCGCCATCGGTTATCCTGCCAGTAGTTATTATCATGAACTATCTGTCAAAATAAGCCCCGCCCCCTGAAACGTCATAAATCACGTCATAACCACGCCTCCTTTTTATGCAAATTAGCCACGTGGTTGTCGCCACGTGTTGTTTGTTATTGTTATTGTTTTGTGAGTCATGTGACAGTCATGTGACTGGTGTCAAACCCCTGGGCGGCCATATTGGATGTAAAGTCATGTGACAGTCATGTGTCTGGTGTCAAACAATGCCACGCCCCCTTGGCATCCATATTGGATGTAGTGTCATGTGACAGTCATGTGCCTGATGTCAAACCCCTGGGCGGCCATATTGGCCCCCAAACCCCCATGTGTGTTTTGTGGATAATGGGGGATCAGATAAACTTTGTAAGAGTTGTATATGTTTAGTGGTAAATGGGGCTAAATACAAAGTGTGCTGCTAGGATGGACGAGTGGTTAAGGCGTTGGACTTAAGAACCAATGGATGTTTGTATCCTCGTGGGTTCGACCCCCACTCCTAGCAACTATATTAATGGCTGAGAGTAGAATGAAGTTTACTTTTATTTTTTGATGAGTCCTAGAGATGTTGAGAGATATGGACTAAAAAATATTTTTTTTAAATAAAAAGTTTAAATTGGTTACCATATTACTAGGCGCTTTGGTTAAAAAGGTGTCAGCCAAATCCCATATACTGTAATTTTTATAACTAGAATCATGGGGTCGTGTGTGTGTGTGTGTGTGTGTGTGTGTGTGTGTGACCAAATGGGTCTATGTCTGGAGGAGGGGTTGGGTCTATGCCCGGAGGAGGTGTTGGGCCCGGGCATGTCTCTGAGTTTATTGTTTGAAGTCCCCTTCATGTGTCTTATCAAACAGTTGGCTCGGCTCAGGCGTGCTGTTTAACTGACTACAATCACAATGGTTAATTATGTATGTATGTATTGGGGGTCTATGATTCCCCCACACTTTGTAGAGGAGGTGTTGGGTCCGGACATGTCTCTGAGTTTATTGTTTGAAGACCCTTTCATGTATGCACCATATAGAGGGCTAGACGCTGTCGTCCTGTTTAACTGATTACATACACAGATGTATCTGTGAGAACTGTATATGGCTAGTGACAACTGTATGCATGCACGTAGAGTCATTATAATGATGTGTTTTGGTTGTGCTAGGTAGCCATGTGTCTGCCCTGATGTTGCTAACTACTCTGCATAGGGGGATGTAAGCAGTTAGTGTATGGGGGGTTAGGATCAAACAATTAAACGGGTGATGGCCGGAACCGGAGACTTGCTGTCTGATGTTGCTAACTACTATTCATATGGGGATGTAAGCAGTTAGTGTATGGGGCTTAGGATCAAACAATTAAACGGTGATGCTGGTTAGAACCGGAGACATGGTGTCTGATATTGCCAACTACTATGCATATCAGGATGTAAGTAGTTAGTGTATTGGACAGAGGATCAAACAATTAAAAACGTATTGGCAGGGGGTGGCGACTGTCTGGATCTGCATTTGTAATAAGGCCTATGGCATACAGTAGGCGGGGTGATGAGGGTCGTGGTCAATGTTCCGTTGACCAATTGAAGGCCTGGGGGCCAAACCTACAAACTAATGTAATGACATATTACCGGCCTACATTTTGAATGGTCAGCCCCTAAGGTTTAAAAATCCCTGTTAGAACATTCTGCCAGGTATTCATCAGTCTTCATCATTGACTTGTCTGTAGTCAGAAGATAGCTGTGCAGCATGGACCTCAGTACATGTGAGTATGTATTTGCATTAAGATCTATTTACCCTTACTGTCAATGGTTGTCTATAACATACATGAAATACTTTAATTGCCATTAACGCATTTTTGTTTTTTTGTTTTTGTTTTTAACAGTTTGTCAATCCTTGGTGGTTCATTGAATACAACTGGTGATCCTATAGCATCTAATGTTAGACCCGGATATCTAAGCCTACTTTGTAAGACCCCCCCAAGCTAAATATTACCTTGTGTGGAGATTTGTATTTGTTTATTCCTGTTTCCTATTCTTTTTATTAGTAGGCTATTTGTTAATAGTGTATTCTGATTGTTTCTACATTTTCAGTGCATGGTGATATACTTGACAAGGCAGAGGGTGATTGTGCTTCTGAAGGTATGGTTTCCCTGGAATTTACTGCTTGATATCGTGTCTTAATCTAAAAGTGTTTCTTTTTTATATTTACACATTCAATATCCATCCTATTTCATAGCCACGAGACCGGTTCTACCTGATGATAATCAGGTCATCAGAGACTCCGACACAACAGAGTCCATTCTGCCTGGCGAACACGAATTGGATATACCGATCGGGGTGTCTGAAGTGGAGGACACATCGAGTAGGCCTACCCCCACGGGGTCTACAGCCGCTACAGCGGGGGTATCATCCGACGTCCGTATCTATCACAAAGCAACTGAGAAGCGTCGTCATTGCGATGTTGAAGAAGATCTAAACGAAACTGAGGGGTCTGCTAAGCGGTTATATGTGGGTGTTCAAGAAACGATTGGTAAGATGAAATTCACCAATATCTGTTTATGATCAAATAAAACATGGGCTAGGCGCTCCCATAGTAGGCTAATGTGTTCGCTATCATTTACAGATCTGACTACAACGGATGACGCTATAGGCCTTGGAGACGCATCTATCAACAACGGGGTTGCTTATTCAAAGGACTATCGACCTATTGTCAAGACTCAATCAGAGGATATCAACCGCGCGGATTTATGGACTGATACACAACTTGAAACATGGGATATTAATGGAACGGATTTTGATGACATATCTGACTGGGATATACTAAACGCTGTGGAGGCCAACGAATACTGTGAAGTTCATAAAAGGTCAGTTTTAACGGTTGTTGATATACCCTGCCCATGCAGTGACTGATGAGGCTAAAGAGGCCTACATCGAGGACTATTATGAGAAGGAGGGGATTAGGCTGGATCCTGATAAGATCTGTTTGAACCCAGCCGTAAGGCAAATAAACAAGTTGTTGCTCAACAGCCTCTGGGGTCGCTTCTCTATGAGAGAGAATTTGCCCACCACCGAAATGGTGAAAGACCCCGAGCAGTTTGCCCGATACATTTTTGGTTGTGAATATGATGTCACACACTTTTCATTTGTGTCTGATGATGTGGCCTTAGTCCAATGGCGTCATGTTGAGGGGAGTTGTGTACAGACCTCAGACATAAATGTGTTTGTGGGTGCATTCACCACCGCTCATGCTCGCCCTATTTAGGCCCTATTTAGGGGATCTCACAAATGAGCTGGATGATGGTGACTACATCACAGAATTCTGTTCAGCCGGACCGAAGACTTATGGCTATCGCACAGCCCGGGGTAAAACCTGTATGAAGGCGAAAGGCGTCACGCTTAATGCAGAGAATTCAAAACTGATCAGATTGGACACCCTCATTGGCCTTGTTGATCATTATGTGACTGACAGAGATAGTACACGACACATACGGGCTCGAACTGATAATATTGTGCGTAACAAGAAACATCTCATTCTAAAAAACAAAACTGGTGAGAAGAGGTTCAGGGTTGTTTACAACAAGAGGGTGCTACTACCCGACTACACAACTAGGCCATACGGATACTAAGGGGTATATGTCTATCATGGATAAATATAACACTGGCTTAAAAGAGGCCCCTGTATACGATTTCAGACTACAGCATCCATTTTCTTGTGTGATAAGCGGGCCTTCTAATTCTGGCAAGACATTTTTTGTAAAACAGTTGATAGCCAATATCGACACCCTTATTAGTGATGCAATTGAAAATATAGTGTATATTTATGATTGTTGGCAACCACTTTATGACGAATTGTTAAAGCTGAGAGATGTCAAATTTATTCAAGGAATACCTAACGCTCTAGATGATGATGAGTTATTACCCATATCAAAAACTAACCTGCTAATTATTGATGATGTGATGAAAGATGCCAGCAATAATACAGAAATAGAGAAGGTGTTCACACAGTATGTACATCATCGTAATCTTAGTGCCATTTACATGGTTCAGAATCTGTTCTTTCAGGGGAAATCTAGCAGAACAATCAGTTTGAACACTAATTATCTAATTGTTTTCAAAAACCCTAGAGATAACAACCAAATCAGTGTATTAGCGAGACAGATGTACCCCGGTAACACAAAATTCTTTCTTGAATCTTTTAAAAATGCCACTGAGAAACCCTACGGATATTTGTTGATTGACTATAAACCAAAAACCCCAGATTTGTACCGCCTCAGAACAGATTTGCTTTTGGAGCATCAGGCTGTCTATGTGCCGAAGAAAACAAACTGAGACACCGATATGTCTGAGAGAATCGGTAGAAATTTGCCTCTTTTGAGGCGTTTACTTAAAGCTAAACCGCCCCAGAGACGTGTCATTTTACATTCTGCGTCAGATGAGTTAATCTTAGCTCTCTGCGAGGTGACACTGAATATTCTTCGTGGTACTATACCCTTAACAGCTATACAATATAAAAAACTACGTAAAAATAAGATTTTGATAAAGTTACTGGCTGACAAGAAAATTGGCCTACGCACAAAGAGACGCACTATTAACCAGAAAGGTGGATTTCTCCTGCCCCTCTTGAGTGTTGCTCTGCCGTTCATAACCAGTCTGTTTACATCAAGACAGAGTTAGAAGTAATGGAGTACGCTGAGAAAATGTATCTGGTACCACAAAGACAATTGGACCGTTTAAAAAATGATGTCGTAACTACCCCACTGCGCCAGTCTGTTGAAAACGAGTTGGAAGTAGCTATGAAAAATGTTTTGAGTAAAACACACCTGACCCCTCATGAGAAGGCCCTGCATTATACGTCATTATTACAGAGATATTTGGCCCTGGTTAAACAGGGGGACCTTGAGACGAACACACTGACACTGAGTTTACCACTGCAGTCATCATCCGATGATGTGTCACAGAGTTTAGCAGTACAGGCTGCGCCCCCCACTTTTGAGAACAATCAGGTAGCCTCTGAGGTTTTAAAAAATATACCCCTGAGAAGCAAAAGGAATGCCGAGTATATATTAGCAAAGATGTACAACTCTCAAGGCATAGCATCGTGGGACGATTCGGGGTCTTTTGTTTTTAACGGCACAACCATTCCAGGTACGCATGTGTTTGATCTGGTAAAAAGTATCACCGGGCCACAAGCTGTGAGCCATCGCAGGCGACCTCAAGGATGGCATGAATTTCTGAGGGCTATTGCTATGCTAAACATCCCTCTTTCTACAATACCAAATAGACTAGTTAAAGATTCAATCACAGCACTGAAAAGAAATAGTACACCTACTCATACACCAGTTAGAGCGGTATCAGAATCCCCTGGTTTTTCAACACCTCAATTAGATGCAACAGCATGGCTTGAATTTTAGAAAATCTTGTAATGATTACTATGCATTGCTTATGCCTAATGTTCACAGATGTTGTAATATTTTGTAAATTGTAATTTTTCTGCTTTGTTTTTCTTATGTTTATAATGTTTTATAAGGTTGTATGACTTTTGATACATGTATGACTTATAATGTGTGTATTTCTATCCTTTTGTTTTTCAATAAAAACACCCAACTCTGAAATGTCATTTGACATGTTTATTTATTATGAAGCCTTTTCAACACTTTTTTAGATACTTATCATTGATCTGTGCATGCTGCACACATGTGAATATATTACACATGCATTTACAACCTTGTAATTTTTTCACAATTAATGACACCATATTATCATTTCTATTTAAATTTTCAGAATATTTAAGCATCACATCTTCATAGCCTAACCCTCTCAACATATGATACAGAAAGAAAACACAATGTTGACCACATGTGATAGACGTAAAGTCTTGCACCTGCTGGTTTGAATATAGCAGACGTTTACCCATGTTTTTCAGAAATGTGTATATGCTTGGAGGAAATATATCACTGTCTGGACGGTTCCCGAAGCTGTCGAAGAAACACACATCACCTTCTTCAGTTATGTACGTAGCTAACCAGTGTTCACCAGGTTGGTCTGAATTATGTGTATTAATTATCACAGAGGCTGGTAAATGATACACGGGTGTTTTAGGTAGTTGATCACAAGCCAATACCCCTAGAAAATGTGTATTTTTGGATATATTATCCATAATAGTCGATAATTCAACAGTATTCATGATCTTTCAGTAGTAGTCCATCAAAATCTGTCTTCGATTAGACACCTCAATTATACTGTCAAATACCGCATACACAATCAAATTTATTGTATTCGGCAACGGTTGTCTGAACCGCACTTCCAAACGGATATTGCCTGACTTTATTAATGACAGATGCTGGCCACACTCCTCGTCAGGCGTTAAATTAAAAGCAAAAATACTGTAACCGGACAAGTAATCCTGACGATTTATGACCAGTGCTTTGTTTTTCAGATGTCTTCCTGTGGATAACACCAATTGGTAAAACTCCCGTACGGCAGACGCTTCATTAAATTTCGGCTGTAGCGGCTTAGACGGGTATTGTTGTCCATCTACATAAACGGCTAGGAATTCCAGATCATAATGTTTAAACGCATAAGGATTTTTTGTGTATGAACCAGTATGGGCATCATTATCGACCATTGCTAATATGATGGATTTTGGTAACGCCCCCAGAAATAGGTTTTCCTGATTAGCCACCCGCGTACCAGCGGGTATTGAGAAATTTTTTAGACATACTCTATCAATAGGGTATTTAGCAGTGGTGGACTGCAATGCTTGCGCATGACCCAGTCTCACAGCCGGAGATACAGAAACTTTCTTCACAAAAAGACTTGCTGAAAGAATGTTGATTTTGTATGCTACAGCATCACTGCGCATTAAACAGAATTCATCCTTCGCTCTAGTTAGTCTTATTTTGATATCAATTCCGTTTAACATCAATTTTTCTTGAAAAAATATGTCGCTGTGGATTGGAGCTAACAATTCTACAACATTACTCGATTCAGAAAATGCAGCTCTCTTTGTGAGACCTTCGTTGGCCCCTCCAGGATCCCCGACATCCATATGGCCTGCTGTATCTTTGTAAAACAGCCCCGCAGAGAAAATGGTCTCCAGGGCCTCACGGTCATAATTCAATAGACAATCTATAATACAGCGGTATGGATAGGTGTTTGAGCTCTGCGATATGAGCCGATCCCCCAGTGTTATGTCGACCTGAGAGAAGATTGAGCCGCCAGGGTAGTTTATCAAACCCACAGGCGCCCCCGCTGGTAGGTCCGCCCCGTTGGGTAAGGTGATTTTTAACCTTGTATACAATAGCGAATTATTCAAATCAATATAGTCTTGACCATTTCCCGCGACAAAAAACTCCAGGGGTCCTGTGTCTGACAGAGCTGATATGGGAGGTATCTCAACATAGGTGTTTTTCTCTATAGCCGTTTGAGTCATAGGCACTGTAAAAAGATCCAACTCAGATTTGACACACTCCGCCGACATGCCGTGTATCAGAGCCATGGTTAGAATATGGATTTACGCCTCTTTTTAGCAGGTCTACTCCCCCGGTGTTTACTCTGAGCCTTCCTTTTCGACACTGATCTTTTCTTAGCCTTTACATTGTTTTTCTTTGTGTATCTTCCTCTTCTCACACCTGGCGGTCGTTTCATGTGTCTACGTTGCATTACTAACACCCCCGACCCCTCTTGACTGTTGTGGGCTTGCATGACGTTGCTCACCACATCACTGACGATATTTTTAGCTGCCGCTTTTAAATGCGGTTTAGCGATTCCAATACCCCTACGCAATAGAGGCATAGCCATTCTGTACAGACCTTTTAGGAGCGATCCCAAGCCGAATCCACCATACATGACAGGGCCCCCAGCGAACCCGTCAATATGGCCACCCGCCTGGTTTTGATAATATGTAACATAACGATGTGGGTCCGCGTAGGGATTAAATTCTTTCATTTTTAAATTCTTGGAAGTTGTTTTACCGGTCTGAAATGGAGTTTTGTAATCACTTTGCCGTACTTGAATGACACGTTGTGGTTTTGATCACTTTTCACCTCTATGGTAATGTCGTCAATGTGTGATTTAGACACACGTGCGTAGTGTGGTTTGTCGTAGCCGATTGTGACTATATTTTTGGTCTCCCCCGTTATTTCTACACATCGCAGGAGTGGTACATAATAGTCACCTACAACTTGGTGGTCTATAATGTCTGTATAGACAAATAATGTATATTCCCCGCCATACAAATCAGCAATGTGGGGGGCGTATCTACCGACGCTCCCGGGGGGTACCGCGAATGGAATCATGTCTTCAAAACCTAGAATCCTGGCTAGCTTCCCTCGGAATGTTAGCGAAACATCACTTTCGGATGATGTCACACGGACTTTGTGAAGTAGTTCATCATAGGTAAACTGTATATGAGACCCGACACTATTGATTTCTGCTATGATATCAGCAATGCTATTGTAGAAAGCTTCACGAAGTTCACCAACAATAAGGATGTTAGTAGCTGTATCGGTAATTGTGAATTTTGAATGTTTTTTGTGAAATGGAACCCATGTTTTGGGGTACATGAACTCAATTAAAGCGACCTCCCAAGCCCCCCTTAGTGTTAGTGTTTTTGCCAGTTTAGTTCTGTAGCTGGATATTCTATTGTCAGGATAAATATCGCGGCACGCATTGCTTGGTAAAGTCACATAAAACCCTTCGTCCTCCATGATGTCGCCGGTGTGAATAAGGATATGTATGTTGTGTTGTGATTTAAGACATTTTTTAAGCATCAACCACATCTTTTGCGGGGACCCACGAGTTAAATTTTGATGGCCAACCTAACCATTTTACCAATACCATATGCGTCCTACCTACTCTTTTGCTTTCCAAAATCTTTTCCACTTTGAAGGCCTTATCCCTGTTTATGAGGATTTTCTGCAACTCCTCTTCATAAAAGGTACCTTCTAACATGTCTCCATCATAGTCTTTCAACCTGTAAACAGGAGGGTTTCGATGTACACACTCTGCTATGGTGAAAAACTCACGTGTGTAGTTTTCCTCATACCCCTTTGTGAATGCACCTCTGACCTTAGATACTCTAACAAGCTCTCCTATTTTGTATTTGAACACAGATTTTTTGGCAGCTCCCGTCTTTACACCATACAGGTTTTTAAAGACCACATTTTCATTTTCTTTTGTCACATCCACAGGTCTCATTTTGATACTACGATGGTAACTGTTATTATAAGATGATACCATATCAGGTAAGACGTCACAGTAGCGTTTAGAGTTGGCGGCTGTTAGATAACGCCACATTCTTGATTTAATAGTTCTGTTGAATCGCTCCACGACACTAGCTTTTAATTCACTCCCAGTGGCGAAATGATGAATGTTGTTTTTATTCACGATCCTCTGGAAATGCTGGTTAAAAAATTCTTTCCCACGGTCAGTTTGCAACTTCTGGGGTATACGACCCTCTTCTATGATTGATTCAAAAGCAGAGGCAACCGCCATCCCTGATTTGTTTTTTTAAATACGCACCCATGCATATTTGCTAAAGACATCTATACACGTCAGCATATATTTAGCATGGTCATTCTCCCTGGAGTATATGGACATGTCAACCAGATCCGCTTGAAATTGCCTGTTGATACCATACACAATCACCCTATTCCTTTTGTAGTTGACACGCATAGGTTTATGAAGCGTGTACGCATCCTCCCCTGATAACCATTCAGCAACATCCTTATCGGACAGATGTACCCCTGTTTTTTTAAAGGCAGCTTCTTTTAATCTAGTTATACCCCCATATGAACCCTCACTTGAAGGTGTGTAGTAGATTGTATTTAGAACCTCCTCCATGACTCCCTCCATACAACTAATGACAGACCATGATGTGCATTCACAATCTTTTATTTGACAAGCAGGCTTACATATCCATCATGGGTAGAGAATCAAGGTAGTTTAAAAATTTAACACACACATCAAAGTCCTTAGCAACCAGAAATTCCACTAGGCTATTCACAACCTCATAGACATCCACAGACTCATTCTTACTTTGTTTGATGACACATACATCAGTTACATATGTACAAAGAGCTATGATATGCCTATCTTGAAAAACCCTTGCCGAATCATACACATGTTCTCTAAAATTTCATGCACTGTTACATGATACGCCTTGTTAACGGAGGATCCCATATTCAGTAGATCGGACCATTCTTCAGACAATGATCTAGCAAGCGTCATTTGATTTTTTAAGGCTTTAAAATGATGGTAAGGTACAGCAATATCAGTTGCATAACATGTAGATTCGTCTGCTATGACATTACACAGTAAGGCTGTTAGCTCATATTTCACACGCTCTTTTGGTGGGCCTGAACCACAGCACCAATTCCCCATTACCGTTAATTGTCCCAATATGTCAGAGTTTCAAGAATAATGTTTGTATCACAATCCTGTATGTGATTTTCCTTGAAAGTGTGTAAATACCCACAGATGTATGGTTCCCCTGTTAATTCGTAGACGATAGCTTCTACAGACCCCCAAATTTTTTGGGGATGGGTCTGATAGCCGTAATGTCCCAATAGATGATTCACGCTTTGCAGTAGAGGTCTTTTGTATAGCCGATGTTTTATATCCTCAACATTTGTTTGGAAGTAGTACGCATCTGGTTCAAAGAGGCAAGAATGTTGAATCTGGCTGGGGTGGTTTACTTGACATCCAAAACAGTCCCCCTGTAACTTCTGCGTGATGATGTGTTGCAGTGTAATACACACACAGGCCTTGATAAGTCCAAGAGGTAGCTCTGCCAAACAACCAACAAGGTCTTCACCAGTAGCTTTAGAAGTCCCGGTTCCATCTGCTGATGATACAGGGTTTAATGACACACCAATCTCTAAGTCTTCTGAACAATCTATCATGCCCACCCCACCGCAGGTATTTTGAAAGTATACACACGCATCAGACATCTTAACATCTGTTGAAGGCATCACGACAGTTCTGAACGTCTCGATGATCCGGCTGGTTTGATCGTATACAACCACTAACCATTCAAGGGGTGTAGTCTGGAGGGTGGCGACTTCTCCGCTACCCAATCATGTGTGACCTCTCCTTTATCTTCAGAGTCGTTTTTGTTACCGGTAGGAGGTACACCCGCAGGGGCGTCATCATCCACAAGATGGCATTCTCTAACATCCTCTTTATCATCCGTCAAAGTTAGCATCGCAAATCTCTCACACAAGTAATCCATGTCATAATGTATCATTTCTTGTTCAATTACTGATTCCTCTTGATAAAACATACTTCTTGAACTTTGATCCACACCATCAGGCCAAACATGCGCTTCAGTCATTTCAACTTCATCCACATATAGAGACATTGTATGATCTTCACAACAGCTCTGAGAGTAAAGGAACCCTTCGTATGAAAACCTCTTTTTAAGCTTCATGAACGAGGGGGCGCTGATTCCGGAGCGGCTTCTTCACAATGGTTGGCCAGTTCCAGATCATCTTGGCACGTCTGGAAGAGACATGCCTTGACGCCCTGGTATCTTTCCAAACCAGCACTCCATTTGAACAATCTATCAACCTTTTTGAAAACATCACTTAGAACATGCCGGTCTTTCCAAAGATACTCCACTTTAGGTGTATATGCGAATTCATTCAAATCTTTTTCATTATAATATGTAGGTCTTCTGTATGCACTGCTAGACAGGCGAATGAAATCCTGTGGACAGTTAGCATACATGTGGTAAGACTTGACATAGGCTGGACTATTCCATGATGCTGTGTAGCGACTGTCCATAGCAGGCTGTACAATATCCTTCCAAGAGTCCCTAAACATCACCCAATCTGCATCACAAAATGAAATGTGCGCCATGTCGTCTGAAAACGCCAAATCCGGAGATGTCAATGCGTATAGCTTCACACTGCGATCTTCCTTGTCAAAAACATAGCCTCCGATGCGCCCATCGTTCAACAACCATTGGTATTCCACGCCATCATTAGGTTTACTCAGAAAATTAACAAAAGTTTCAGGTCTCCTCCTTTGCGGTGCATAAGTCATTTCAGGATTCGATAGCTTAGCGCTAACAGGGGTGAGTGTAATCCGTCTCTTTGATTTTGCCGATTCAATCATGTCAGCCATGGTATGTTCTGTTCAAAATCACTGCTAACAATGATAGCTATACATCACCCACAGCTTTTATAATCTCAATCCTAGAGACACGCCGGGGCAAAACACACCCACTACAAAAGGGTTTATAGATAACCAGGCGTCTGCATACAGACGTCACTACTCATAAACAGGTCTTTTACAATGTTATCAGCACTAGTGTACGTAGGTAGTAGGCAGACCCCCGACATGAAAGGGGTCTCAAACAACACACTCAGAGACATGCCCGGACAAAACACCACCCCTACAAAGTAGGATGCATTGCATACCATTGAAGCCCTGCAGCCGAAATAGCTCAGTTGGGAGAGCGTTAGATTGAAAATCTAAAGATCCCTGGTTCGAATCCGGGTTCCGGCAACTCCATTTTCTTTTTTTTTTGTATTTAGCCCCATTTACCACTAAACATATACAACTCTTACAAAGTTTATCTGATCCCCCATTATCCACAAAACACACATGGGGGTTTGGGGGCCAATATGGCCGCCCAGGGGTTTGACATCAGGCACATGACTGTCACATGACACTACATCCAATATGGATGCCAAGGGGGCGTGGCATTGTTTGACAACAGACACATGACTGTCACATGACTTTACATCCAATATGGCCGCCCAGGGGTTTGACACCAGTCACATGACTGTCACATGACTCACAAAACAATAACAATAACAAACAACACGTGGCGACAACCACGTGGCTAATTTGCATAAAAAGGAGGCGTGGTTATGACGTGATTTATGACGTTTCACGGGGCGTGGCTTATTTTGACAGATAGTTCATGATAATAACTACTCCTGCCACAGTCTTGGATGCGCTCAGGCACACACGCACCACCCCTCTCTCTCTCTCCCGTTGTGTGCGCGCTACACTCAAATGCAAACACGCTCTTGCATGCACGTTCTTGATCGCTCACTCTAGATTCCGGGAGATTTTATCTAATTTGCGGGCGTCAGGCAGCTGCTATCAATATACGGGAGACTCCCAGAACTTCCGGGAGACTTGGGATGTCTGGATTGAGCAGTGCCAAGGGATAGTTCCCAGACCCTACATCTTGATGTGGGTATGGCTCGTCAGGCCAGGCCTCAATGGGTCTAGATAGAAATCCCATTGGCCATCTCTGGACAGAGCTGAAGCATGCAGTTTGTGGGAGGCATCCTGCAAAATTGAGGAGACAGAAGCAGTTTGGTTAGGAAGAGTCGGCAAAACTGTTGACAGATGCAGAAGACTCAATCAGAGCTACAGAAATTGTTTGTTAGAAGTGGTTGCCTCCCAAGGTTGTGCACTATATTACTAGGTGAAGGCTACCATCATTTTGTCAATACAATTTTCTATTGAGTTTTGTCAGTTCCAAATTATTGCAGAGAAAAATGGAGGGTTATTCTTTTTAAATGGAAGGGTACCAACAATTTCAACCATGACTGCATGTGCACAGAGACAAGCATATTATAATACACACTCACACATACAGACACACATTCACACATACTCACATATACAGACACACACTCACATATACAGACATACACTCACATATACAGACACACACTCACACATACTAACACACACTCACATATACAGACACACACACACACACTCACACATACTAACACACACTCACATATACAGAACCACATTCACATATACAGACACACACACACACACTCACACATACTAACACACACTCACATATACAGACACACACTCATATATACAGACACACACTCACACATACAGACACACACTCACACATACAGACACACACTCACACATACTAACACACACTTACGTACACAGACACACACTCACACATACTAACACACACTCACATATACAGACACACTCACATATACAGACACACACTCACATATACAGACACACACTCACATATACAGACATACACTCACATATACAGACACACACTCACATACTAACACACACTCACATATACAGACACACACACACACTCACACATACTAACACACACTCACATATACAGGCACACACTCACATATACAGACACACACTCACACATACAGACACACACTCACACATACTAACACACACTCACATATACAGACACACACTCACACATACAGACACACACTCACACATACAGACACACACTCACACATACTAACACACACTCACATATACAGACACACACTCACACATACTAACACACACTCAGATATACAGACACACACTCACATATACAGACACACACTCACACATACTAACAGACACTCATATATGCACACACATTCATGCACACCAACACACCCCATGCAGTGACTGGTGCTTAAGCCGCTGTGCCCTGGGGATGGCCTGCCTACCTATTATCACTGAGGAATAACGTGTGAGCGCATTAACCAGCAGACACCCCCCACCCCCCAACCCGGAGCCTTCTGGAACAGCGCTCAGTCAGGGCGGGGCAGGAGCGAGAGTAACGTCCCCACTCGCACTCCATTTCTCACTCTCACTGCCCTCCCCCCCTCCCCACATCACGGATCAGGCTAATCAAGTCCTAATGCTTGAACCTTCCGTCTGTATTTATGAGCACTCTCTTCTTTATCTCCCCCCTCTCCCACTCTTTCTTTCTCACTCACTCCATCTTTCTGTCTTACTGTCTAAAGCACTCACCACAGTCTCTTCTCCCTCTCTCTCTCTCTCCCTCCCTCTCTGTCTCTCTCCTATTATCTCTCTCTCTATCTGTCCATTCATTAAGTCATAGTTACACACACACAGACAGCCCTGTGCTTATTCTCTGTCTAATAGTCCTGCTGTGTCCTGTCTCATATATGTGGCCCTGCTGTGTCCTGTCTCATATATGTGGCCCCAGGCCCGTCGCTAGAAGGGGGAAAACAGGGAAAATATAAAACCTCGCAGTCATAATGAAGCGGAGTTATGCGTCTGGAAGCCAGAAAAGAAAGAAGAGAAAGGAAGAGGATGACAAGAAAAAACAAGATAGTGGTAAGTGATAAATTACACTGGATAAAATAGCTCTACTTGTCTTGTACAAATGGTGTAATGTCGCAGCAGGAAGGCTAGCCTAGCAAAAAATGTTTATGTTAACTAACTGCCTGACGGCCCATGCTGCTTGTAACAAACTAGAACAGTTAGCGCAACTTTTTTTTCGAACGGACGGAATATGGTTACATACTGTAATATGTTTATTAACGGGATAAGGAAGATGCAGATCTGTTCCAGAATCACTGTTTATCGTATTTAATGACATAACATTGCTATAGCTTTGTAATAGGTATTGATGAAAGTGGCATAGCTTCTCTGCTATACTAACTATTCGACCGTGATAATCTATTCTGCCCTACAAAGCCAAAGAGCAGTATCTGCAAAAATGCCAAGCTGAGAAAAACAGCTTTTTGTGTTTTTCTTACACCAAGTATAAGCATCAAATTATATTCAACAACAAGGGGTATAATTAGATAGATCAAAGTGAGGTGAATATTACATGGCCATACAATAACATTTTGCAGTAAGTGTAACAAGTGATCATAATCACTCAGTTTTTATATTAATTGAGGAGGTACTTACTACATTTTTAGTGAAGATATGCTGCTTGATGCCTTAACAATGGCAACTCTGTAATTTATAAACATTTATGTTAAAATGGAACAAAATCAATCGGGTATTCTTGTAGACTTTCATGTCAAGCAATATTGCATTGCTGCACACCAAAACCTAACCTTTGACACCTTTGCACACTGCTGCTTATATTTATTAAAGTATATGTTAATTACTTTTTGTAAAATCTGACTGACTATTTTGAATATGATACTTTCACTGGCATTTAATATTGTGAGACTATCCATGATAGACACCTAATGTGTGTGTGTGTGTGAATGGTAGTGTGCCTTTTTAGAAGAAAGTCCAGGGCCTTTCTTTAGCCCCAGTCTGTCCCTGCGCGCACACACACACACACACACACACACACACACACACACACACACACACAAACACACACACACACCCTATTAGAGTAAGGGCAAGTGAAACAAAGGCAGAATGCAGTAATGGCAATTGAAATCAAGGCAGTAAGGGCAGATACTGCACTCTGCCTTGGTTTCACTCTACTTTTCTATACAAACTGCAAACTAAAATGTAAATTTAGCTAAGAAATGTATTAGGTAGCCATATGACATTTTAACAGATTGAAGAGCAGATCATGTACTTCTTCTTTGTGCAAAACATTTTTTTTTTAAAAAGTGCAGATACTGCTCTTAGCCTTTGCAGGGCAATATTTACCAAATGGGGGTTAGGAAAACCACACAATAAATTCTGTGCATCAAAGCAGACTGGAACATTCATGTAGCAGTCTGCAGTATAATAGCAGTATTCATGCGCACCAGGTGCGTCTGTCTAATTCTCAAACAGCAGAATGCTTAAATGTTAAGCTACAAGTAGGCCTAGGTCAATGTATAACATTAGCTTGGGATGTTTTTTACAGTAAGCATTGGTAGTTGTGAAAGCAGCTGCATCCCTTCCAAATATCAAAATATGGAAATGCTAACATCTTTTCTTTCTCCCTCAAGGTGCTTTGCTTAAATTTCTCAGCCCTCAGGCTCTTCCTAAGGATACCTCCACTGATGAAGGTAGAGTGAATTTCTCTCACTGAGCTGAGCTGTTAATGACCATTTCCAATATGCTAACAGTGAAATGGTCAAATGTACTTCACAGGTAATTTCAGATTTTTTTTTTTTCAATTATTTTCCCAGGTACACCATCAACTTCATCCTCCATTCATGAGGAAGAAGCTGACATTGGATTTCATGGTACGGTGATGTTTTTGCAAATGTTCAAAATGTTCAAAACTAATGCACAGTATATATATGCAACAGCAGTATTTGCACTGTCAACATTTTTTATTTATATAAAGTGTGGGTGAACTTAAACTGTATGGCTATGCTGTGCTATGGCTGTCCTGTCTCATATGTGGCCGGGGACCCAAATGTGTGTGTAATAGCCACTCACTACTCCAACTCCCCTATAACTCAATTACCATGCCACCTTGTGTGTGTGTGTGTGTGTGTGTGTGTGTGTGTGTGTGTGTGCTTCAACTATGGCAAAAGAAAATAAGACATACAGTCAGACTTGGAATTTCACCATTTTGGGGGCAAGGCCACTTGGCCTTCAGTTGGGCATATTTGGTGGGGGGGGCACAAAGGCCACATGTCAGGGCACCAAGGCCAAAGTTAACTATACAGTAGTAAGCTATAAAAATGATCAAAGTTGTATTTAGCCTATTCACAGCACCTGCATCACTATATGAAACATTACAAAAACATGAAACATGACATATTACATAGAACTGTAAATCATCTAGCATTTTGTGATCATTAAGGCTACTTTCACAAACTCTTAGTCAGCTGTATATCCTCTGATTTTAATATTTACCGATAGCTAGGCGATATTTGTAACATTTATTTTGTATTTGGCCTGTTATCGAATCATGTAGAAAAATTTAAACACACCGTGAAGCTTAAAGCCCAAATTTGGAGACATGCATGTTGAAATTTGCTGCAAATTCAAAACCGGATTACTCTGGAAAAGACTAACTGTACAGGGGACTGCTTTACACCTTTGTGTTCGGTAGGTCTTCTGTTTATTTTGCTATATGACATAATATCAATAACACATGACATAACATCGTTTAAAAGCTGAGAAAAAGCTCTTTCATGTGATGTGATACTTGTGATGTCTGTGTGATGAGTAGGCTACTTCACGAGTAGTTCAACTGAGAAGAATGGGTGAATTTGGACGCACTTTATTTCTTACCGTGCGCTGTCACTTTCTCCACTGCATGAAAGACTAAATTAATTTGCACTTGTGAATGCTAAGATTATAAAAACCGCTATTAGTTGGACACAAAGCAGAATATTGAAAGAAGGGGGCACCGAGGCCACAGTAGCCTGTAAACCTCTGATTTTCAAAGGGGCATCACGGCCAACGCAAGGGGCAACGATGGCCATGGCCATCGTGGCCGCTGTGAAATTCCTACCCTGCATACAGTACAATTCTGTAATGATGTCAACAGAAACACAATCTGTGTCACCAGTGAATTGCAACTCAACTTGATCCTCTCTAACATGAACAAACTGCCTTTCAGTGGAAACTACTGAGTGCACTAGGAACCATTATATCGTTTAGTGTGTCCTTTACCTACATATAGTAGTTTAGTGTGTCCTTTACCTACATATAGTAGTTTATAGTAGTTTAGTGTGTCCTTTACCTACATATAGTAGTTTAGTGTGTCCATTACCTACATATAGTAGTTTAGTGTGTCCTTGATTACATATAGTAGTTTAGTGTGTCTTTTAGTTTAGTGTGTCCTTTCCCTATATAGTAGTTTAGTGTGTCCTTAACTACATATTAGGGATGGGCATAATTAATCGACGATCGATAGTTGATCATTAAGAATTTTGTTAATTTGTTGTCAATTAAACTAATGCAGGTTGCGTTACATAGTGTGTCTTGAAGCAATTAAATGAATCACTGTGTGGCAGCAATTAAACATTATAGCACCCGGGGACAATATTTGACGCTGTAGGCTACTCAGTTACCTACAAGTTTCCGTTTTGATTTATGAAGAGTTCACGGTGAAGTGTGGCCTGGGTCATGGGACCATTTTATCGTTTAAAAAACGATAACGTTAGTTCACTGCAAACACTGCGATGTAATAACTGCCTACCAGTAGGGCTATCAGTGCACGAGCAATAGAAGACATTGTTTCGATTTAACTCAATGAAATAAGAGCTCTTAATATTTTATATTGTTGGTTGGTTTAATACCTTGTTGTCAATGAAAATTCGTTGTCCTACACCATGGTGTCTCCATCACGTCGCTCTCAAGCTCAGTCACTTGCCGTCCCCTTCTGAGCTTGCAGGCTGAAACAGTAGGCCTAGGCTACTAGGCTGGCGGCATTCGAGCCTACGAATTTAATAAAGTAAATCATGCAATTCAAACTCAATTTAGGCTACTTAGCTATGCAATAAGGTTTCCATTACAGCACAGCACACGTTTTGAATGAATGAAAGCGGTTGCCTTGTCTCGCAAAAAACAGCAGGTGAAAATCCAGACTCTTTTAACTACATGAAATGTAATAGTGAGCCATCAAATACCTTCCAGATTTCAGTGCTCATCAGTCCCAACATTGAGCAATATAATCAAACTGTCCAAAAGTAAATTAAATCCCAAACCAAATGGAAAATCTTCTGCTTTTGATAGCGGTATGCGCTCCAAACGAAACGCATGTCTCACAACAAAACGCACGTAGAAATAAAGGCCTGCTCAATATAGCCTACGTCTGCCCCAAATAAAGCCCTGTGCTTTGCGCAGCCTAAGTAAATAAAAGACCCCTAAAGCCATAATTTGAGGATTTACGGCAGTTGTTTTTTTCATGAGGCTTTGTTAAATAGCCTAATTAATTGTAGGCTAATCTCTCACCCTCTTTCTCGACTCCGTGCCTTGGATAGTTTTGAGTTACATTTTGACAAAACCTGTCAGATCTAAGCATTATTATGTATTTGATTAAGTTATTGTTTAACATGATTCTTTTTTATAATTTATTATTTTGGAACAAATGAGGGCCTCTGTTTAATCTGAACGCCAGCTTGCATTCCGCTGCTTTAGAGCATGGCAGCTGAGCGCTTAATATCTTCAAGTTTAGCCTAACCTATCGTGCAGTTTAACTGCCACAAGTTATTCTTCTTGAGATAAATATCTCATCGAGGAAAAACACTGTATTTTTGTATTATCATTGCATTCTTAAATTTATAAAAAGTTAAATAAATAATGAATTTTAATATAGGCCTAGAAATATTAATGATTAATCGATAGTCGATCGTTAATTCTCCAGACGATCGACAAAGAAAATTGAATCGAATGCCCATCCCTACTAGTTTAGTGTGTCCTTTACCTACATACATGTATAGTAGTTTAGTGTGTCCTTTAGCTACATATAGTAGTTTAGTGTGTACTTTACCTACATATAATAGTAACAATGTAAATGTCTGAGACTTGACAGCAGTGAACATGATAGAGCCCATAATTCTCCCATCAGCTCAGCCTGATAAAGAAGCCATTAGAACTGGAGGCGGACTGAGAAAGAGAGAGAGAGAGAGATGGGGAGGTAGTGAGATATGGGGGAGGAGGGGGGGGGGGGCAGAAAGAAAAGGAAGCACAGAGAGAGAGAAAGAGAGAGAATTTGAAGCGTTTGCAAAAAAAAGAGAGAGAGAGAGAGAGAGAACCAAAGAAAGACAGATTTGTGTCCATTGTGTTCTGGGTTCCTTAGGGAGCCAGTAATCAGGCTGAAGGTAAATTGAATATGTTGCTGATAAGCCCTGTGTGTGTGTGTGTGTGTGTGTGTGTGCACTGTGAATGGTAGGGATGTCGCAGTGCATCCTGGGTAGAGAGCCTCTCATTGTTTTGTGGGCTCCTCCTGAGAGACAAACACTAAATTGGACAAATAAAACTACAGGGATTAGTTTAATACCTCAAAGAGGACTCCCATCACATGGATTATCAACACTGCATATTTATGTGTGTGCGTGTGTGTGTGTGTGTGTGTGTGTGTGTGTGTGTGTGTGTGTGTGTGTGTGTGTGTGTGTGTGTGTGTGTGTGAGAGAGAGAGAGAGTCCCTGTATTTATATCTGTTGAGTAAGCAGATGTGTTCTGTATTAATTGCGTTTGTGTTTGTCGCAAGCATATAGATATGTTTGTTGTTTTGTGTGAGTTTTGTTTTGTAGGATGAAATCTGTTCACAGATAGAGATGGTGTGTGTGACATTAATGATGGTTGAGTAAGTGACTTGTTGACAGGTTGCTGACTAGCGATGCCCTTCAGCTTTTTACAACCTCTCATAGTTGCACTATCAGCAGTGTTGGTGTTAGTAAGCAAGTGTGTGTTTGTGAGTGTGTTTATTTCTTTGTGTGTGTTTGTGAGTGTGTTTATTTCTTTGTGTGTGTTTGTGTGTTTATTTCTTTGTGTGTGTGTTTGTGTGCATGTGTGTGAGTGTGTTTATTTCTTTGTGTGTGTGTTTATGTGCAAGTGTGTGAGTGTGTTTATTTCTTTGTGTGTGTGTTTGTGTGCAAGTGTGTGTGCATATGTGTGCATTCTCAAATACCTGTGTATGAGTTTAAATAAAGTGTGTCTGTGTGTGATTACATTACTTCCCCTTTCAAGAACAACACATCTATGCAGACATGTAAGAGTGATACTGGTGCTCAGTCCATCAGAGAGATAGAGAAAGATGGAGAGAGAGAGAGAGAGAGGGAGACAGAGAGAGAGGGAGAGAGGACATATCAGCACAGTCCATCAGAGAGAAAGAGAGAGGGAGAGAGAGAGATAGACAGAGAGGGAGAGAGGACAGCAGCACAGTCCATCAGAGAGAAAGAGAGAGAGAGAGATGGAGAGAGGACATATCAGCACAGTTCATCAAGGAGGTATGCCGAAGACACCCCCCCCCCCAAACATTTTTTTTAACCATTTCTTGCCTTGTTTGGCTGTATGTTTTGGATTATTGAGTGATTTAATGATCCAATGCCGCCTATTGGGGCAGGGCTTTCAGCACACTGCCTGATCTTTACCTCCAGAATCTTAATTTAGCCCCTTGTTTTAGTGATACCATTTACTTTAGCCCCTTGTTTTAGTGATACCATTTACTTTGAGAAGGTCACAGGTCCCCCTGGATGAAAGACATCCCAAACTTATCATTTTCTCACCCCCACACTTGAGATGGACATGGTGTCATTGCAGTATAATGCTTCCTTTTTATGCCAATCTCAGGTCATATCATGTCCCTAGGTCAAAACAATCCAGCGAAAGCTAAATTCCTTGTCCAGGTGTGCCCTTATAAAAGGTAAAGCTGAGCCGTGCATGTTTGGAGAAGAGTGATCCATGATCAGCATCCATGATTAAGTGGTCCATTTTGGGATGGGGTGAAAATTTCCACCACCAAAACACCATCCCGAGAGTGGAGAATAGCTGTAAAAAGGTATTAGTTTTGGCTGTTTTTCAGACAATGGGACCTGGTGACCTTCTCAAAGTAAATGGTAACACTAAAACAAGGCCTACGTCCTGACTGCACAAACAAACCTGGCTAAGCTGTGCATAGCATAACGTTACTGTGGCATTGTGTGTTGTCCCGTTCACTTTTTCCTTGGTCATGTACTAACCAGGAGTTTGCTATTTCTGTTATTTGGATCCAATGAGTGAGACCCAGTAAATGTTCAAAATAAAACGTTAGGCTACGCGATTCTCCTGATAACGCGAGTAGAATGGATTTAATGTGGACGCGCACATAAAAAGTCTCAGAGTGGCTACATGATACAGCGCACATTTCACGGTGAAAATGTTCCACCTTTTAAAAGCCTAACGTTAATCTGAATTGCGGTTAAATCCACCAACTGGACAGCAGAGTGCCAGTTCTGTTTCCATGGTACCAGGCAGGCCTATTTCAAAAGCAGGCAAAGCAGGGAAGACCCACGGTTTCCACACGGTGATAACCACCCGTGATAATTATGATATTTGAAATGAAAACGGTAATTCTTATCGTCAACATTTTTATCACGGTTTACCGTTACACCGGTAATCATTACATTGGTAATCGTTACATCCCTACTGTCTACATCGCAAGCTAAGGTAAGAATGCGGGTGTGTGTGTGTGTGTGTGTGTCTACATCGCAACCTAAGGTAAGAACGCAGGTGTGTGTGTGTGTGTGTGTGTGTCTACATCGCAACCTAAGGTAAGAACGCAGGTGTGTGTGTGTGTGCGTGTTGTGAACTCCCAGGGATCCAAAGACACGAGGAGAGTGATTTCCAGCAGACGGTTTCTTTTATTAACTTATAAAGCCTCAAACTGAAAACAAAATGCAACAAAAACTTCTTCAATCTTCTTTGGATCTCGAGTCTGGAAGGTGGATGGGCCCTCTTGGCTGATCTGCAGTCCACTCCGATCTTCAAAATTCCTGGGCACAAACAATCACACTTGAAGCAGTTTAAAACAGACAACGTACTGCCTTAAACCAAGGACAAAAGCTGTATGGGGTTTTCTTCCACAACCCTGCTTCCCCCTTTGTCTCTAGCAACAGGTCTTTTCAGGTGCTGTTCAGAGCCAATCTAACCATTTGCAGCTGGACTCCAATTAGTGGATGTGCTGACGTCCCTAGTCTTCAGAGCACCTCCCCAGGGTCCTAGTGCCCTTCCAGCATAGCCCTGGTGCAGTACACGCCATCCACAACCTTACCCAAGGGGATCCGGCGACGGTTTGCCCTAGTGGGACAACAAGAGCAGCTTGGGGTACCACATACCCTCCCTCAACTTCAGGCCATTCCTGGGGGAAACGGACCACAGGCACTCCGATCTTCGCGACAGAGCGTCTGCATTCCCCTGTTGCTTGCCTGCTCTGTGTTCCACCTTGAACCTGTAATTTTGCAGCTCCAAGAACCAACGGGTTATTCAAGAGTTTCTGTCTTTATTGACAGACATCCATTTCAGCGGTGCATGATCAGTAACTAATGCAAATTCCCTTCCGATCAAGTAATATTTCAGCTTGTCTATAGCCCACTTTATGGCAAGACATTCTTTTTCCACTGTTGCATAGTTTTTCTCATGCTTTAACAGTTTACGGCTGATGTATGTAATCGGTTGTTCCACTCCATCTTTTACCTGAGACAGGACAGCCCCCAGTCCCACCGCAGAAGCATCTGTCTAAGACAAAAGGCAAAGAAAAATCCACCGTTGCCAGGACAGGTTCCCTGCAGAGGGCATCCTTCAGCTTCCCGAAAGGCCTCCTCTGCCTCTTCGGTCCACTGTAGGCGGCTCTTCCCAACCTTCTTGGTCAACTCGAAAAGAGGAGCTGCTAGAGAAGCAAAGTTGGGCACAAACTGACGATAATATCCAACAAGACCCAGAAATGTTCGTACCTGTCGCTTTGTGCCCGGCCGTGGCCATGTGGTAATAGCCTCCACCTTAGATGCTTGTGGCCGTACACATCCTCTTCCAACTGTGTAGCCCAGGTAGTCTGTTTCTTCTAGCCCAAGGCGGCACTTTGATGCTTTAGCCGTCAACCCTGCATCTCTCAGCTCCCCCAGAACGGCTTCCAAGTGCTGCAGGTGAGTCTGCCAATCAGTGCTATGAAGGACTATATCATCCAAATACGCTGCAGCATAATGTCTGTGAGGTCTAAGGACCTTATCCATTAGCCTTTGGAAACAGGCGGGAGCCCCATGAATGCCAAATGGTAACACTTTGTACTGGAACAGCCCATCAGGTGTTGCAAAGGCGGTTTTTTCCTTAGCCTGGTCTGTAAGTGGCACCTGCCAGTACCCACGAGTAAGATCTAAGGTGCTGATGAACCTAGCAGGTCCCAATCTTTCTAGCAGCTCATCTACTCTGGGCATCGGATAAGAGTCAAATGCTGAGATCTCGTTAAGCTTTCGAAAGTCCTTGCAGAATCTTAACGTCCCATCAGGTTTGGGCACAATGACAATTGGACTGCTCCAGGCACTATGAGATTCCTCTATTACCCCCATCTTCAACATTGCCTTAACCTCCTCCCGGATGGCTTCCCTCCTGGCTTCTGGAATTCTGTAAGGTTCAAGTCGTACCTTTTTCCCAGGCTCCGTGATGATGTCGTGGGCCACGACCATCGTCCTTCCCGGTTTGTCGGAGAAAACATCGTGGTACCGGCACAGCAACTGGGTCAGGTCTTGGACTTGATGTGGCGCCAGTTGCTCGCCCATGGGAACTTGCGGAGGTCCGGAGGTAGGCTGGTGAGTTGACAGTGCCTGTGCATCGACCTGATTGTGTTCATGCCACCTTGATCAGATTGATATGATATATCTGACTGCTCTGTCTTCTCCCCAGCTGCCTCACTCTATAGTTGACGGGGCCCAGCTTTTCAATCACTTCGTATGGCCCATGCCACTTAGCTAAGAATTTACACTCTTGAGTGGGAATGAGGATTAACACTTTGTCCCCTGGACTGAACTCCCTCACCTGTGCACCCCTGTTATACAGCCTAGCTTGTTCCTCCTGAGCTTTTAGCATGTGCTCTCTTACCATCGGCCACAGTTGACTCATCCGCTGGTGCATCCTCTCCACATGTTCTATCACCGTGGTGTGTCGTGTTGGCTGTTGTTCCCATGCCTCTCTGGCTAAGTCTAACAGACCTCGTGGCCTTCTACCGTACAACAACTCAAACGGCGAGAAACCTGTGGATGCTTGAGGCACCTCACGAATGGAGAACATAAGGTAAGGCAAGAGCTAGTCCCAATCCTTCCCATCTGTAACCATCATCTTCCTTAACATCTGCTTTAATGTCTTATTGAACCTCTCAACAAGACCATCCGTTTGTGGGTGATAGACAGATGTACGGACCTGTTTCACTTTCAGGAGGCGACAGAAGGCTTTCATTACATTTGACATGAAGCACGACCCCTGATCGGTTAGTATCTCCTCTGGTATCCCGACCCTACTGCATAGGAGGAATAGTTCCTTGGCCACGGCCTTACCGGTGGCTGCCCTTAAAGGGATGGCCTCTGGATATCCCGTAGCATAATCAAGGAGGACCAAAATGTAGCGATGTTGTCTGCTCGATTTAGGGAGAGGCCCCACGATGTCCATCCCAATCCGCCTGAAGGGAACATCAATTATTGGTAAGGGAATTAACGGGCTGCGGTAGGTCACTTTGGGGCTGTGGAGCTGACATTCAGCACAATGACGACAATAATCTTCTACCGCTCTCTTTACACCTGGCCAGTAGAATCGGGAAGTTATCCGTTCATAGGTTTTTTCAGACCCAAGGTGAGCTCCGAGGACATGGGAGTGGGCTAAGTAAAGCACTTTAGAGGCATAGGATCTTGGCACCAGGAGCTGACTAACTACTTACTCACCTTTTTTTACCTTTCTGTACAGCAACCCATTTTTCACTGAAAAACATGGAAGATTAAGTCGACTCACCTCGCCTTGTTCTTCACTGCTGAATACCGCCGATTTCCACGCCTGGGCTAAGTTTGGATCCTCATGTTGCTTCCGGCTGAACTCTGTGGCGCCCCCTGGAGCCTCACTGTGGATCTGGAGGAAGTCAGAGAAACGCTCAGCAGTGACCCCCTCTCTACTTCCAGAAGATTCCCCTTGCTCTGGCGTTTGTGGTTCCGCCGCCGGGATTCCACCAACGCAGCCTGGGTGGGGGTCCTGTTCTTCTCCAGGGCTGGATGGGGAACCCTCCTTTGAGGGGGCTGCACATGCTTGGTGGATCTTCGGTGGCTTCCTTGGTTTGGCTGCCTTCTTTGGTCCTACTCCCCAGGCCTGTTGTGGAGTGTTCCAATATCTCGCAAACAGGGCAAAATCTCTGCCCATCAGTACTGGTAGGCCAGGAACCACCCCAACTCTTGTGAACACAGTCCCTCTGGGAGATTGAATTCTCACCTGGCTTGTTGGGTAGCTCTTAGTGTCTCCGTGTATACATGCCACGGCCACTGCTTCCCCATGGGCATCTTTCACCAACTCGGGGCAGACAAGGGTGATGACACTTCCCGAATCCAGCAGGGCCTCTGTATCCTGTCCCATGATTTTTATGGGGAACCGTGGAGCAGACTCATGGGCTTCCATCCAATCTGTGGTGAGGTATCCACATGGGAACGAAGACAATGCAGGTCCCGCTGTTGGCATGGACTCATCTCTCTCAGGGCACTCCCTTGCAAAGTGGCCTTCTTTACCACACACGAAACAAAGCCGATCCTCTGTTGACAGGGGACTTCGGGCAGGGGACCTGCCCCACCTGACACCTGGCAGCTCTCCTACTCCTCTCCTAGGACTGTTTCCACCCGGTCGGGGGAGGCTGGTTCTCTCGAGTTTCGCCGGACTGCTTCGACCCTCTATCTTCATGGGTTTGATCAGATCCTTTGTCACTCGATGGTTTTCTAGCAATGCAATCAGCCGATCCAGGTCGGGAACTCCCTGCTGGGCGACATATTTCTTTGCGTCATTGGGTAGTGCTCTAACACACTGGTCCAGCACCACTCGGTCAATCGCTGCAGGGCCATCGCCCTCCGTGAGCCACGTCCTTACTAGCCGCTGGAGAGTTTTTATCTGGGGCCGTGCAGGTGTGCTGGGATCGTAGGCCCATTGATGGACCCTTTGAGCCTTTGCTGGTAGACTATAGCCATACTGTGCCAAAATTATGGCTTTGAGCTGGGTATAATTAGCTGCCTCGGCTATAGATAAATCTCTACAAGCCTGTTGGGCCTCCCCCGTTAAAAAAGGAGTCAAAATATGGGCCCAGTCTTCTCTCGGCCATCTCTCTCTGGTGGCGACTCGCTCAAAGAGTTCCAGATACGATTCTACATCATCTTCAGCTGTTAGTTTTGTCAATACCTTGTCAGGGGTCTTCGGCGATGATTGTTTGCAGAACTCCGTAAGGGCTCTCTGTAGCGTTTGTTGTGTCTGCACGATGGTGGACAAAACTTCTTTTAGCGCTGGATCCATGGGTTGGGGTTTTTTTGCTGAGCTGGGTCACCTTGCCCGCATTCTCCACCAAATGTGAACTCCCAGGGATCCAAAGACACGAGGAGAGTGATTTCCAGCAGACGGTTTCTTTTATTAACTTATAAAGCCTCAAACTGAAAACAAAATGCAACAAAAACTTCTTCAATCTTCTTTGGATCTCGAGTCTGGAAGGTGGATGGGCCCTCTTGGCTGATCTGCAGTCCACTCCGATCTTCAAAATTCCTGGGCACAAACAATCACACTTGAAGCAGTTTAAACAGACAACGTACTGCCTTAAACCAAGCACAAAAGCTGTATGGGGTTTTCTTCCACAACCCTGCTTCCCCCTTTGTCTCTCTAGCAACAGGTCTTTTCAGGTGCTGTTCAGAGCCAATCTAACCATTTGCAGCTGGACTCCAATTAGTGGATGTGCTGACGTCCCTAGTCTTCAGAGCACCTCCCCAGGGTCCTAGTGCCCTTCCAGCATAGCCCTGGTGCAGTACACGCCATCCACAACCTTACCCAAGGGGATCCGGCGACAGTTTGCCCTAGTGGGACAACAAGAGCAGCTTGGGGTACCACAGTGTGTGTGTGTGTGTGTCTACATCGCAACCTAAGGTAAGAACGCGGGTGTGTGTGTGTGTACGTGTGTGTGTGCGTGTGTGTGTGTGTGTCTACATCGCAACCTAAGGTAAGAACACGTGTGTGTGTGTGTGTGTGTGTGTCCACATCGCAACCTAAGGTAAGATCGCGGGTGTGTTTGTGTGTGTGTCTACATCGCAACCTAAGGTAAGAACGCGTGTGTGTGTGTGTCTACATCGCAACCTAAGGTAAGAACGCGCGCTGCTGCTCTGCTCTGCTCATCCACAAATCTGAGAGATTTTGCTGTCAAAGGAGTTGATGATTATCAGTGGTGTGTGTGGTGTTTTTTTGCAGTGTGTGTGAGTGTGTGGAGGCATAATGATTTCTGTGTGGGGTATGCGTGTCTGTGTGTATCTCTGTGTTTGTGTGTGTGTGTGTGTGTGTGTGTGTGCGGGTATGCGGGTGTGTGTGTATGTGTGCGGGTGTGCCTGTGTTTAGATAGATAGATAGATACTTTATTGATCCCCAGGGGAAATTCAAGGTCTATAAAAAACACAACTAAGCAATAAGGACAGTAGAAGATAAAGGGCCCTATCATGACATTCTAAAGTGCATCGTCACTCGTCAAAAGTCTATTCAAATTTAGTAGGATGTCCAGTTCACATTGGGAGGGGTTTCGCTATCAAAAGTGGAGCGCATGGCGTAACAAGGTGTTCCTAGGTCTTTTAATCAGTCATATGGGTGTGTTTGGGGCGTAACATCATTTTAAACCAATGAGAATGACATCTGTCATTCCCTTTAACGGCGCAACGCGCGATATGTCAAATAAATGCATCGGTATTTTGGCATTCAAAGACGCATTGGAGGCTGCTTGCGAG
>NC_055957.1:6824714-6829714 GCF_018492685.1 Alosa sapidissima | reverse complement strand
CGATGTTGTACTCTCGTGCGGGCCGGATGCTATATACCACGGACATGTTTTGGGGGGCCACCCAAAATGAGGTGGCGGGCCGTAGTTTGGGGACCACTGTTCTATGGTATAAAAATGATCTATGGTGTAAACTATGGTTTAGTATACAAATGTTCTATGGTGTAGTATAAACATGTTCTATGGTGTAATAATGTTCTATGGTGTAAACTATGGTGTAGTATAAACATGTTCTATGGTGTAAAGATGCTCTATGGTGTAAACTATGGTGTAGTATAAAAATGTTCTAGGGTGTAGTATAAACATGTTCTATGGTGTAAACATGTTCTATGTATAAACATGTATAATTTAAACATGTTTATGTATGCATGTATAGTATAAACATGTTCTATGGTGTAAAAATGTTTTATGGTGTAAACTATGGTGTAGTATAAAAATGTTCTAGGGTGTAGTATACAAATGTTCTATGGTGTAGAATAAACATGTTCTATGGTGTAAAAATGATCTATGGTGTAAACTATGGTGTAGTATAAAAATGTTCTAGGGTGTGATGTTCTTCTATGGTATAAAAATGTTCTCAGGAACATTGCACACCCTAACACCTCACTCCTGAATCCAATGCAGTAATTTAGTCATGGGTCATTTCTATGGTAGTTTGCAGTATGACAAAAAAATACTGATATTTATATTTTATTTATATTTTATTTTTATTTTATATTTTATTTATAAGATATTTAGCCAGTTGTAAAATGCCTCAGTAGGGACACAAACACATACATACATACACACACACACACACACACACACACACACACACACACACACACACATACACACACACACAAACACACACATACACCTACAATAAAGCCAGAGCTTGTCCACCTGTGCACATTAAAACAAGTCATAAAGACAAACTTCAAACAAGCAGCCTCGTCCTAGAATATCTGTATTCTGTTCAAGAAGTAAAATGTTAAAGTAAAAAGAGACAAGTTAACGAAGAGAAAGTGAAAAGAGTATAACAACTGGTGACCAGATGGTAAGAGAGAGAGAGGGGGGTAGAGAGAGAAAGAGAGAGATAGAGAGAGAGGGGGGGTAGAGAGAGAAAGAGAGAGATAGAGAGAGAGGGGGGGTAGAGAGAGAAAGAAAGAGAGAGAGAGGGGGGGTAGAGAGAGAAAGAAAGAGAGAGAGAGGGGGGGTAGAGAGAGAAAGAGAGAGATAGAGAGAGGGGGGGTAGAGAGAGAAAGAGAGAGATAGAGAGAGAGGGAAGACAGAGAGAGGGGGGTAGAGAGAGAAAAAGAGAGATAGAGAAAGAGAGAGATAGAGAGAGAGGGAAGACAGAGAGAGGGGGGTAGAGAGAGAAAAAGAGAGATAGAGAGAGAGGGAAGACAGAGAGAGGGGGTAGAGAGAGATAGAGAGAGAGAGAGGGGGGTAGAGAGAGAAAGAGAGAGGGAAGACAGAGAGAGAGGGGGGGTAGAGAGAGAAAAGGAGAGATAGAGAGAGAGGGAAGACAGAGAGAGAGAGAAAAAGAGAGATAGATGGAGAGAGAGAGAGATGAGGGGGGATGGAGAACTGTGTGTGTGTCTAAAAGGTGGAAAGAGAGGAAGCTGCCTTTACCTCTTTCTCTCTCTCCACCTCTTCTCATAGCTGTCTCTGTCTCTCTCCATCTCTAACCTTATCCCCATCTCTCTATCTCTCTCTCTATCTCTCTCTCTCTCTCCATCTCTAACCTTAGCCCCATCCCTCCCTCCCTCTCTCTCTCTCTCCATCTCTAACCTTACCCCCATCTCCCTCTCTCTCTCTCTCTCCATCTCTCTCTCTCCATCTCTCTCTCTCTATCTCTAACCTTAGCCCCATCCCTCCCTCCTTCCCTCTCTCTCTCCATCTCTCTCTCTCTCCATCTCTAACCTTACCCCCATCTCCCTCTCTCTCTCTCTCTCTCCATCTCTCTCCATCTCTAACCTTACCCCCTTCTCTCTCTCTCTCTCTCTCCATCTCTCTCTCTATCTCTAACCTTAGCCCCATCCCTCCCTCCCTCCCTCTCTCTCAATTCAATTCAATTCAAAAGGAGCTTTATTAGCATGACCATAACGTTGTACAGTATTGCCAAAGCATTTGGGTCAAATACATCAAATGGGGAGGGGAGGAAGGGGCAACACACAAATCACAAATAAACAGAATAATGATAATTGTACACAAATATGAATTATGAACTATGGCAATGGAGAATCTCTCTCTCTCTCTCTCTCTCCATCTCTCTCTCTCTCCAACCTGACCCCCATCTCTCTGTCTCTCTCTCCCTCTCTCTCTCTCTCCATCTCTCTCTCTCTCTCCATCTCTTAATCCTCTCATAGCTGTCTCTGTGTGTGTGAGTCTCTAGCTGTCTCGCTGTGTGTGTGAGTGTGTGTGTGTGCGTGTGCGTGCATGTGTGTGTGTGTGTGTGTGTGTGAGGGAGATGTTTTGTGAACACAGATGCTGTGGAGGGTTTCTTCAATATGGAGACCTCGTACCCCCTCACTTCTTTATTCCCTCTCTTCCTGTGTTTCTCTCTCTATCCCTCTCTCTCTCTCCCACCCTCCATCTCTCTCTCTCTGAGGAGAACTCTTCAGCTCATCTGTTCTCTCTCTCTCCATTCTCTCCCTCCATCTCTCTCTCTCTCTCTCTCCATCTCTTCAGCTCTCTGTTCTCTTCATCCTCTCTGCTGTCAGCAGCAGCTGTGTGTCTGTCACAGCCACAGTCACAGCACTCATTTATTCATCAACCATCAACACACACACACACACACACACACGGTCATGTTTGGGTGTGTGTCTGAGTACTAGCCTGGCAGTTGAGTCTGGTTTTGAGAGTCTCTGGAGCATCTTAACATGGATGTGAACCATGTGTGTGTGTGTGTGTGTGTGTGTGTGTGTATAGAGGGATGGAGTGCCACTTCAGATTGTTGTAGAGCATCTTCTCCAACCTCTCTCCTCCTCCCTCCATCTGTTACTCCTCCTCACAAACACACCAACAACAGAGGAGGAGAGGAGAGGAGAGAGGAGAGGAGAGAGAGAGGGAGGAGGAGAGGAGAGGGAGGGAAGAGGAGAGGAGAGGGAGGGAGGAGTAGAAGAGGAGAGGAGGAGAGGAGAGAGAGGGAGGAGGAGAGGAGAGAGGGAGGAGTAGAAGAGGAGAGAGGGAAATAAAGGAGGATTATAGATGGAGGACGGACGGAGTTAAGCAATCATGATGAACAAAGTAAATCAGAAGAAAAGAGTGAGTGAGAGAGAGGGATAGAGAGAGAGAGGGATAGAGAAAGAGAGAGGGAGATAGAGAAAGAGAGGGGGAGAGGGAGAGTGAGAGACAGAAAGAAAGAGAGAGAGGGAGAGAAAGATGAAGTGAGAGAGATGGGTCTGGTTTGAGGCTGAGTGTTCATAATGTCATTGAGTGCTTCATGTAATATTGATGGAGGGAGACATGAGAGTTTGAGTCTGACGAAAGCCACCTATGCAGCTGTCATACACACACACACACACACACACACACACACACACACAAACTGCTTCCAGAGGCGTGTGTGTCAGCATACTGTGACAGGTTCTCAGTGTGAGATTGTTCAGGTAGGGATTTAGGTAAGTGTGTCTGTGTGTGTGTATGTGTGTACAGTATATATATATGTGTGTGTGTGTGTGTGTGTTTTTGTGTTTGTGTAAAGTTTAAAGTTCTTTACCTCAGCTGAGACCTTTGCTGACTGGATTTGGAGTTGCTGACACCATCTAATGTCTGAGTTTGATTGGAACAGAGACTTTAACACACACACACACACACACACACACACACACACTGACTCTCTCTCACACAAACACACATACACACTGACTCTCTCTCTCACACACACACATACACACACACACACACACACAGGCGTGTTACGTATCCTGAATCCCTCCCAGGGTCTCAGCTCCCCTCCTCACCCCACCAGTTGCCACTATCACCATGGAGACCCCAAAGCAGTGATGGGGGGGGGGGGGGGCTTAATCACCATTACCATCCTCACACGTGCGCCTGATATTACCAGCAGGCCTGGCTGGCCTGGGCCTCTAGTGCTGTGTGTGTGTGTGTAGGTGTGTATCCAGGGTATCAGTGTGACAGGTTGTGTGTGATGACATTTTAAAAATCCTACACACCAGATGTCTCTCTCTCCAATCTCCTCTCCCAGTTCCTCTGCTGGAGCTTCTGGAATATTCTGTGCGCTCCCCGCGGAGTTGTGGTTGGCGTCTGAGTGGGCACAGACATGGAAGAGTGTGTGTGCGTGTGCGTGCGTGCGTGCGTGTGTTGTGGTTGGCGTCTGAGTGGGCACGGACATGGAAGAGTGTGTGTGTGTGTGTGTGCGTGTGCGTGCGTGCGTGCGTGTGTTGTGGTTGGCGTCTGAGTGGGCACGGACATGGAAGAGTGTGTGTGTGTGTGCGTGTGCGTGTGCGTGTGCGTGCGTGCGTGCGTGCGTGCGTGTGTTGTGGTTGGCGTCTGAGTGGGCAGGGACATGGAAGAGTGTGTGTGTGTGTGCGTGTGTGTGTGTGTGCGTGCGTGTGTTGTGGTTGGCGTCTGAGTGGGCAGGGACATGGAAGAGTGTGTGTGTGTGTGCGTGTGTGTGTGTGTGCGTGCGTGTGTTGTGGTTGGCGTGTGTGTGGGCAGGGACATGGAAGAGTGTGTGTGTGTGTGTGCGTGTGTGTGTGTGTGTGTGCGTGCGTGCGTGTGTGTGGGCAGGGACATGGAAGAGTGCCACCACAGTAGTTGTGTGGACCAGATGCTGTAAAGTGCAAAGTGTTGTAACAGGGACAACAGCACAAAAGGAAAAGTGACATGGAGTTTACACACACACATGCATACACACACACATATGCATACACATGCATACACACACACACATATGCATACACATGCATACACACACACACACACATATGCATACATATGCATACACACACACACACACACACACACATATGCATACACACACACACACACAC
>NC_055957.1:6792214-6819714 GCF_018492685.1 Alosa sapidissima | reverse complement strand
ACTTCGCTGGCATACTGACTCCATATCGCACTCATGCACTTCGCTGGCATACTGACTCCATATCGCACTCATGCACTTCGCTGGCATACTGACTCCATATCGCACCACTTCGCTGGCATACTGACTCCATATCGCACCACTTCGCTGGCATACTGACTCCATATCGCACTCATGCACTTCGCTGGCATACTGACTCCATATCGCACTCATGCACTTCGCTGGCATACTGACTCCATATCGCACTCATGCACTTCGCTGGCATACTGACTCCATATCGCACTCATGCACTTCGCTGGCATACTGACTCCATATACTGACATGGATATTCTCGCTCGTTTTGATTAGTTTTTGTAAAATAAATAAGTTAGGCCCAGCTGTGGCGCAACTGGCTAGGGCACCTGCACCGTACGCCGACAGCCCGGGTTTGATTCCCGAGTCCTGTCATTCTCCACTATCCTATATAATTAAAGGCATAAAAAGCCCAAAAAAATACTATTACTTTAAAAAAAATAAAAAATAAGTTAAAGTTGACCCTTCTATGCGTGTCCTTTTTTGTTCTGGTTATGGCCTTTGAGGCCGCCGTAACACCATGATAGCTCATTTCCTGCTAGACCACACGGCAGATCTAATTGATGAAATCCTATAACGGTGCTGGCGTTCCGTGATGGTTTCAGAGGATTACTCATCACCATAGTCGCCAGGAGACCGGCGCTCCACTTCTCCCGCTTTGGAATCACTTGATACGGGAATTTCATTCCGATCCTAATGACTGCACCATCTCAGCAGCAAAATTGAATCTTGTCGCTTCACGTGTTTCTCATAAAAATGTTTTACTTGTTCAATATATCTCTGTGCTGTCATTCATATTGCTATTCTGTTTCTCACTGGAGTTAATTACGCAGTTGATGGCGTGGCCTTTAGATTGTATGTGCCTGTGTGTGTGTGTGTGTGTGTGAGTGAGTGTGTCTTCCTGTGTGTGTGTGTGTGTGAGTGAGTGTGTCTGAGTGTGTAAGCGTAGGATGAGCTTCATGGCCTGCTGGAGAAAGTATCCCCAGGGGATTATGGGTAACAGTGGCCATATTTTATTTCCACATTTCTCAGCTGATGAGGTTTCATGGCTGCTCTTATAGATTAGGCACTTAAGGGAGGAGAGCTGAAGGAGCAGCACCAGTGTGACTCCTGTAGCGCACCCCCATAACACCCCCAGGATGCATCAGTCCCACAGGGTTTCCATGGAGACACAGGAGGCAGCAGTAGGCCTATTTCTCATTGGGCCTCTTGTTGTCTCTTGGTGACTGCTGTGACTTACTGTGCACTGACAAGGTGTAGACTTCCTAGAACACCACTGTCAAACATCACCACAGCAACAATAACAAGACAGGAGAAAGAGTGGATTGATCCCTCCCATACGGTTTCCATGGAGAAAGAGTGGATTGATCCCTCCCATACGGTTTCCATGGAGAAAATGACTGCTTGCTATCTCCTGTAGTCAAGTCAAGTCAAGTCAAGTCAGTTTTATTTAGTATAGCGCATTTAACATGCACAAAGTGCAACCCAAAGCGCTCCACATACAAGACATTGACAAAAAACAAAAGACAATAAGACAAAAAATGCCAGACGGAGCGACGTAGTCGCCAGCGTTGACACCACATGACAAAAACATTAAAAAAATAACAAACACAAAAGATGCCGGACGGAGCGGTGTAGTCGCCAGCGTTCCCGTGACACTAAGACATACAAGACAGACAACACAGCAAATTAAAAATAAATAAATAAAATAATAATAATCATGTTAAATTTAGTCCAATTTCCAACCGGCTGAAAAAGTCCAAGGGCAATGATGACCCGCGTGAATCTGCCAATGCAAGACCAACAAAGTTCTTTCACTAACCAACTCAGAGAATTTACTGGCAGTCTGGAGAGCAGAGCACCGGAAGAACAACAGTCTGAAGTCATGATGGGACGATCTTCCTGCTGATCAGCAGCTCGGTGGCTTTAGCAAGGACCGTTTGTTGCTTCATGGCTCCCGACTAGAGTTCTTAACGGGTCGGGTCGGCCCGACAAACCCGACGGGACCCGCTGGTTCGGGCCGGGTTCGGGTCGAAAATATAAGCAAATGACTCGGGTCGGACCTCGGGCTTAATCTTTTGTGCTCAGTGAAAAAAAAATGTATTAATCATCGCTGCTGTTCACCGTAAAGAAAGTCTGGCTGCTGCGTGCAAGTGCATCATGGGCAGAACTGACGCCGCTGCGTGCACCCCTTTAGCCTCGAGAAGAAGATGGAGGAGTTGAAGAGTAAACTTGCCGCAGGTGAATTCACCGTCGCTAGTAGAGTGAAAGTAAGAATCAGCTCCTAGTCAATAGCACCCAGGTCCTCTAAAGGGAGCGAGCCCAGCGCTGAAGCGCATCAATGCCACAGACGCCTTGAACTCATTTAGTGTGGAGACAGACAGTGTGACTGACACCGTCTCAGCCTGAGAGCAGTCTATTGATTTACTGTACGTGTGCTGTTGATGAACAAGCCAGCACACCCACTCAAAACACCACTGCTTTATTTAAATATCAGACTTTATTAGGCTCTGACGTTTCCATTAGCTCATCATTCACCCCAAAGGTGATGGGTCAAAAGCTGTTACAGTGTTAAATGTATTAAAGGTGTTAAAATGTGCTAATGAGATAAAGGTCTTAAAAAAGTGTTTTACTCTTTTCCCATCGGTAGTGTTGTCATTTATGTCAAATATTTTCTAAATATACATGGGCTTTATGATAGAACATCCAGTTTGTACTGCTCCACTGTTTACAGGCTATATTAGCACATATGCACAACCCCTCCCTCCATCCCACAGCCTGGATTGTGGCCTTACTTAATACTTAATATTGACAAATGGCTGTCACCCTATTACTTCAACCTATTCTTGCACTGCTATAGTTTTTTTTATATTACCATGTCTATATTATTCTCTTATATGTCCATATGTATTTAATGCTGGTCTTTAGACTTTATTCTTGCACTGCTGCACTGTTGGACTTACTTATTTGGACCATCACCATGACACTCTCATAGAGCACCTACCATGAATACAGAATTACAGGCTCAGTCCCTGCCCCGTCACTGCAAGCGCCTCTTGCTTATTCATTCTTAAGCACACTATGTGGATATTTTTTATTTAGTATATTTAGGGCTTTAACGCAATTGACTTCGCGCAAATCGCTTTGTGGGCGAATCTTGGGCGCTGTTTCTATTTTACCGGCGGAAAATTGACTGTTGCGCCCGACGCAAATCTAAAATAGGGTGGTCTGTAGAAGCTACATCAACGTGCAATAAACCAATCAGAGCGTCATCTCACATTCCCTTTAACAACAGGCACGCTTGTTCCATAGCGGATTGCTATTATGATGGCGGATTTGCCAGGCGCAACCAGGTACGGTTCACAGCGCTATAGTCAGTTGGGAACAGTTTGCTATTGATTTTTCCTCTTGACAAAATGTAATACATAAATGTCCCTTTCCGATGTTTTGGGATCACTCTCACTGAATCACGAGGTTATGAATGCATGGTGATATTTTTGCAATGTAATCTAACATTACCTCACTATAGACAATGCAGATCTGTCAGATAAGCTCTCCTCTCCCGTGCTGCTGCTGGGGCATTTGGGTTAAATGGAATCGGCATGCAGTTCGTCTCATTAAGTCCTCTAATATTTCCTAATTTGTCATCAACACATCCGTGATTCGAGGAAATGTGTTCGCAACACAGGCGCCCAAGCAAGCGCTGCTGCAGGTATAAGCTACAGCTGTAGCCTACCTTACCAACAGGCAACGAGAAACACTTTCCAAGTTGACCTAACTTTCCAACTCTGCACAGTATCCCATTAACTGCATGGGCTATTTACAATATTTATTTTATGTAAAGTAGAGTTTGTAAACACGTTATCATCAACTTAATGCACGCACAACTTTTGTTTGAGCAGGAGAGAGAAAATAACAATGAATGGACGCAGCAACTACAGAAATTGTAGCGAAGGCTACTTGCTGCTTTCTTTTACTGTCTATGGTTGCTGGATAACAGCACATAATAAGTTTATTTAAGCGAATTCACAAACTCAAGACTTGAAGGCCATCATGGATATAAAACGTTTTTTGAAAACAACGAAAGGATGGAGGGAACATAGCAAAGTGTTGGAGTTATTTCAGATGGGCTACAACAAGGTAGGCAAATTTGTGGTGCTTGTCAAAACCTTAGCGCAGCTGAAATAATGCTTATACAGTAGGCTGATGTTAAAGCGCACACAATGTTTAAAGCCATACACAACGGTAAATTGGAACAAAACTAAAGGTAACTTTAGCCTTTATAGGGCTGTATAAAGTTGTCCAAATTAATAGGTCGTAATAAGGCGTTGTTGTTGTATAGATATTGCATGTAGATGTACTATATAGGCTACTAAATGTTTAGTTGACCAATGCACAAACAAAGCCGGGAAACGGACAAATATTATCAAGGCTTTGAGTGTTTCCATCTGTGCACAGGGTGTCTGTAGATCGGTGTGCATAGCTTTAATTTCTGCAGGCCTGTGGCCATGCATGCGCCCTTAAAATAGCATCTGAATTCGCACCACTGACTTTAGACAAGGAGGTTCCTGGTCTGTGGCGGAATTGTTTTCTGAAACTGCAAAATATCAACAGGGACCGTTTGCGCCGGAACACGCCCCCTCTTTTCGCTGAAACGCCCCCGTGGGCGCACATGTACCTGTGGAGGGAAAATTCCAATATGCGCTGACTGCAAAATAGGAAAGACAAAAGTGCGAGTATACAAAGTCTATTGCGCTTGTGTGCGAAATTGAGCCCATAGTATATATAGTATTTTTTTTATCTTCTACTGTCTTTATTGTTCAGTGTTTTTATATATATATATATATATATATATATATATATACATTACTTTTTATGCTGTAAGTGTATGTTGTGTGTGATGTCTGTATGCTACTGAGACCTTGAATTTCCCCTTGGGCATCACACTTTGTTGGCAACACCACCGCCGCCATGTAGATTGTGATTCAGTTCTATTTTGTCGCCGCCAATCCATAAATCCATGGTTCATCCAGTGTTTGCAGTTCAAAACGTTGCCGTTGATGTTCGTGACTGGTGACATTGATATGCGTGGCAGGTGACAGTGCATCATGTCGGTGCCGGTGTGCGCTCTGCCTAAGAATGACATGTCAGCGTTCATCTTGTTAGCGTCTTGTTAGCGTCTTGTTAGCATCTTGTTAGCGTCTTGTTAGCGTCTTGTTAGCGTCTTGTTAGCGTCTCGGAGTGATTCCATTAACTTCACTGCCTTTCACTTCACTACCAAAATCTGCCTGTTCACCTACCCAGCTTGTCTCTATGCCACTATGGAAGGAGTGTTCTGCATGAATTATGAAGCCGATTGGGGAATGTTCGTGTGGACCCATCAGTAAAGTGATTCATGACTGGCCATTGTGGGTTTTATAGGCTGTGCTGTCATCATGATTCCATTCCCATTCTGAGTGATTCAGAGTGGAATGGAGTGAAAATGACTTCCTGCCTCTGACTGGTGCCCAGACCTCTGGGAGAGAGAACGCTGTTATGGGGAAGATGGAGGAGATGGGGGGATGGCTTCAGCACTGCTCTAAAAGAGAGAATGGTGGTGTTATGGAGGAGATGGAGGAGAGAAGGGTGTTATGGGGGAAAGATGGAGGAGAGAAGGGTGTTATGGAGGAGAGAAGGGTGTTATGGAGGAGATGGAGGAGAGAAGGGTGTTATGGAGGAAAGATGGAGGAGATGGAGGAGAGAAGGGTGTTATGGAGGAGATGGAGGAGAGATGGGTGTTATTGAGGAGATGGAGGAGAGAAGGGTGTTATGGAGGAGATGGGGGAGAAAAGGGTGTTATGGAGGAAAGATGGAGGAGATGGGGGATGGTACAGCGTTAGCCTATCTTAGCATAGCTCATTGAGGTGGACAGGTCCAACTAGCCTCCTCCACCTATCTCCCAAAAGTGACAAAAGAACTCAAACATTGTCCTATTTACATGCTATTATCCCAGCATATACATGCTTGGAACTACATACTCACACAAACTACACTTGCGCTTTACCTGAATGACACATAGGTATGCTTAGAAAATCGCTGCCTCTCATTTTACATTGGTATTTGTAGCCTATTTGTTATAACTACACAGTTATGTCACAACATGTAAATGGGAAAATGTTGGGAGTTCTTTTGTCACTTTTGGGTGCTGTGGGCTAGTTGGCACTGGCCACCTCAATACGCTATGCTAAGCTATACTAACAGGGGGTGCGCAGGGATGAGAAGGGTATGGCTAAATACGCTACGCTAAGCTATGCTAACAGGGGGTGCACAGAGATGTATGCTTCAATACACTATGCTAAACTATGCTAACAGGGGGTGGACAGAGATGTATGCCTAAATACGCTACGCTAAGCTATGCTAACAGGGGTTGCGCAGAGATGTATGCCTCAATACGCTATGCTAAACTATGCTAACAGGGGGTGCACAGAGATGTATGCCTCAATACGCTATGCTAACAGGGGGTGCACAGAGATGTATGCCTCAATACGCTATGCTAAACTATGCTAACAGGGGGTGCGCAGGGATGAGAAGGGTATGCCTCAATACGCTATGCTGGTGTAACAGAGTTATAAATGTAGTTTAGTGTTAGTATGTGATTTTCGCCGTAATCAAGCAGCTGTATTGAGATTGGTGTTTTGGAGCCCCCTTTGGAGAAACGGTGTACTGCAGCTCTGCTACGTTTTGGCCTTGTGTTGTTGCCGTACCCGATCAGAAGCATTATGCTTTGCATTGGGTAGGTTGACTGTATAAAGCCCTCCCCACTTTGTTTTAATTTTGTAACTGTAAAATGTTGTTTAAGTTGAAAACTTTGACATATCACCTGTGTTATACTACTTTACATGTATTGTTAGGATTTGGGTGCAATTCTACGGAGCCCCTAAGGGGACATGAGCAAAAACAAATCTAAAGTTTAGTTTCATGTGAGCACATGAAAGTTTCGTGTGCGTAAGCAAAACCTTTTCACATGAAACTTTCATGTGCGCACATGAAAGTTTCACGTGCGCACATTACATTTTTACGTGAGCACATGAACGTTTCAGGTGAGCACATGAAAGTTTCAGGTGACCACATGAAACTAAACTTTAGATTTTTTTTTGCTCAAGTCCCCTTAGGGGCTCCGTACAATTCTAGCAACTTGGAGAACGTTTATTTATGTTTTCATTATGACCACGAGATCATACACACTGAGTCTTACGTGACTAGCTGTAAACTCCGCTAGCAACTTTCCATGCATTCAGTGTAGTTTAGTTTATAGAAAGTACAATTCAGTCAATGAATAAGCAGGCAATGAATGTACAGTTAGTTGAGCATTATGTGTATGCATTATCTCCGTATTTCGTCTGTGAATGTTTAGCGAGTCTCTTGGAATATTAATTCATTCGTTCTGTGCACCTGAACATTCCATGTTGCATGTCTCCCTTTCTAGTAGGGCTGACAGTGATGATATGAATGATGCATCTACTGTAATATAGCCCATTCAACTTAGTGTACTTCCTTTTATTTTACCTGTGCAGATGCTGTTTTATGTACGCCAGTGCCTGAAGGCATGTGTTGTTTTGGTTTTCCCAAAGGTATGTTGCTCCATATGTAAAATGTGAATTAGTTATATAGGACGAGAAGGGTATGTATCAGCTAATTTCCCAAAATGTTGCATTTTCCCTTTCACTTGCGGCAGCACATTTTCTAATTTCTTCTCTGCTTTGTGAGTGGGCTAAGTGACCCCAATTAGGAGTGAGGTCACGACTGGCAGTCACTTCCTAGGATGGAGATGTCACCAGGCAACGATCGCCATGACGGCCACACTAAAGAGGGACGGCTCTAACACACTGTCTCGCCCATGTGGAGAGGTCAACGCAGAGTATCTGCAGGGGCTTTCTGTGTGTGTGTGTGTGTGTGTGTGTGTGTGTGTGTGTGTGTGTGTGTGTGAATGTGTGAGTGTCTGTGTGTATGTGTGTGTGTGTGTGTGTAAGCTTGTGTGTGTGTCTGCAAGCCCACTTCTGTGTGTCTATGTGACACATAATTGTAGCTTTCAGACTTTCAGCTTTAGATGCCTAGCCCAGGGGTGGCTAACCAGTCCAGCACGAACAGCCAAAAACATGTCCACACTATTCAAAAGAGCCACACAACAAAAAAAGATGGGCACACTACAACAGTGACTTATCGGCCTACGCCGGACGAGACAGGGTTGACGAGACACGCATAACAAAAATCTTTGGGACGTCACCTCAACCAAGAGCAACCTAGCGGCGAGTGCAGTGCATACCGTGTACAATGTGATAGCCCTTTCTGGCTACTTACGTCTTTGGTTGGACAATCCGGTTGTTGTTGTTGTGCAGTTGTTGGCTACTGGCTCATGACTCATGTTGTACCGTGAAGGAGGGCCTTTCTAGACTTCGGGAACAACATGTATCGCAACATGTATACGACTACCGCCAGACAGTTGTTGATGATTCTATCCTGCGCCCTGCAGCCTGGACAGTGCGTGCTGTACTGTTATCGTGTAATATTGATTAAGCCAGATTGTTGATTGGGTGCGTGCTGTACTGTTATCGTGTAATATTGATTAAGCCAGATTGTTGATTGGGTGCGTGCTGTACTTTGAGGGCATGTCTTAATGGAGTACCGAAGTGTCATTCAAGCCACTACAAGTAGGCTATTTACAACAGCAGAGTAAAATGTAAATATATTGTGAGTCTAGAGGGAGTTCTACAGTATACTTTTAATGGGCTATTCTTTGCCAATCATCTCCTCTCTAGGTCATTTTTGGTGTGAATATTATAATACGGCTGCAGCTTCCATTTGATCTGAAGAACATATCCTCACAGCAATCTCAAATAGCAGTGATATAATAACCCCTATTCTGAGGTCATCAAACGCCTCAGAGGTCCTATATGAGCCCTCTGCTTCATTGTCACACACACACACACACACACAAACACACACTCACAGACACACACACCAAGTACTTAGTGCTACTAGGCATATTGAAGTACTTGCTGGTATACTATGTGTGTGAATAGATGGATTATGAGCCCCTGGGTCCAGATGTGAAAAGGTTGTGACAGAGGGGCCCCATTCTGCTTCGGACTTGTAACCGGAGGGTTGCCAGCTCGATCCCCGACCAGTAGGAACGTCTGAAGTGCCTTTGAGCAAGGCACCTAACCCCTCACTGCTCCCCGAGCGCCTCTGTAGCAGGCAGCTTACTGATCCGGATTAGTGTGTGCTTCACCTCACTGTGTGCTCTGTGTGTTCACTAATTCATGGATGGGATAAATGCAGAGACCGAATTCCTTGTATACGCAAGTATACAGTACTTGGGCGAGAAACCTGATTTACATTTTACATTTACAACATAACCTGTGTTATTTAACCAAGGGGGCCCATTCAGATATATGGGGTGAATATCATAACCCATGGTATACGTACGATTGAGGGGCCCTTTAAACACATATCACTAAACATGTTATTCGACTGAAGAGTCCCGTTCGGATATCAGAGGTGGAGAACATAGTAGCGACTTCACGCCAAGACTTTGGCTTTAAGGTCTGAGCCTCTGGGCCTGGTAGGTTGGTTCAGTAACACACACACACGCACGCACACACACACTCACACACTCTCTCTCACACACACACACCCACACACACACACACACACACACACTTACAAACACACACACACACACACCATCTGGATGCCGTGCTTCTCACACTCTCCACACCATTTCTCTGTAATTCCACTGAATCCCAGGCACCATTGGTCTTAATGGGGGAATGTGTCACTGATGACATGCAGAGCATGACTGGACCAGCCAGGGACCTCAGACTGCACCGACCACTCAAGCTCAGTCACCTTCAAAGTGTGTGTGTGTGTGTGTGTGTGTGTGTGTGTGTGTGTGTGCGTGCGTGTGCATGTGTGTGTGAGAGTCCAAGTGGGTGTTCTTTAGAGTGTTTGCCTTTAAGGACTTTTGATTGTGTTTGCATCAGCATCACCCCGTGGCTGTTGATTACCCTTTCATGGGCACGTGGATCTGTCACAGGAAATGACATGTTAACATCACACAGGAAATGACATGTTAACTAATGGCAGGCAGTTTGTTTCCCATACACACACTGACAGGTGAGCCCTCATTAGCAAGAAATACTCCATTATACATGGAAATGTTTTACTCTTTGGCTTGTATGCTTTTCTAGCTAACAGGAAGACAGGATTCTTAATACTATGGGGTTATTATGTACCGTATGCCTTCCATGTAGTCCATCATAATAAAATAAGTCAGGTCAGATCAACAGAGTAACACCAGTAACAAACTCATTTAAATTTCACTAATTGTAAACTTGATTTACAAAAATACTTTGTTACATGCTCGTTACCACTAAAAGTAGTGGAATTACAGTAACATAATTTGTGTCCTATTGCCTCCTAATTTACCAGTAATCATCAGTAGTTAGGAAGTAATATCTACTTAAGTGTTAGTTATTGGTCTGTTAAGGGTGGAATATGGTTAACAAGTGATAACTGCTAATTAAGGGATAATATCTTACTAACAATTATGTTAGTTATTGACTAATTAATGATGAATATGGGTGTGTTAATTTAAAGTGTTACCACACACAGATACACACACAGCCGCAGACATGCACGCAAACACATACATAAAACACACACTCTATCACACACCTTTCTATGACATGCCCTTCTATGTTTTAGTCCCCCACCACACACACGCACACACACACACACACGCACACACACAAACACACAAACACACACACACACACACACACACACACACCTCACTACCTCAGTCATTAAGACGTCTCTGTGGTTAATAGAGGAGGCTGGGCGTCCAGTAGAAGAGGAGCCGTGTTTACATTCCTCCTCGTTAGAGCCTCGTTAGCCGTCACTGCCCCCTCGTTAGCCATCACTGCCCCCTCGTTAAGCCTAATTTAATGTCTGAGGAGGGGGATGTGAATAACCAGAGCATGCCCTGGTCTAAAAGCTGGAGTGCACAAACATAATAATGCAATGGTGTTCACTGGAGTGGGCAGTTCAGGTCATCTGTCTACTGGTCCTCACTGGAGTGGGCAATTCAGGTAATTTGCCTACTGGTCCATAGAGAACTGTTCTTACAGGATGTCCACTTTATGTAACACTTTATAGTAACTACACACAATTAATCATTTATTACACATTTGTAAACAATTAGGAAATGGTTTGTTCATAGTAAAAAAAATCATCTAAAATCTGTTAAGGAATTGTCTATGGTTTATAAGATCAGTTAGAATGAGCGTGTCAATGATGACGAATGTATTTACGCATGTAAGTATTTATATTTATAAAGTATTTATATGATTAAACACATTTACAAATGAGTTGTAAAGGTTACATTTACATTCATTAATTTAGCAGATTGTATACATAGCAACTTACACATGTCAATTAAATTAAAGGCCAATGGCACAACAGCGGAAGCCGGGATTGAACCGTCAACTTACAACAGTTGTTCTAAAGTTGTTTTAATGATTCTTCCGTGTAACATTACTGTTCCAACGAGAGTTTTGATTAATAGCGCATGTTGTTCACCACCTAGTCAGTGCGGCCGCTATCACCATGCGCATCACGCACTGTGCATAGGGCACCAAGGGGCAGAGGGGGCACCAATTAAAAAAATTAAAAATAGCCAATTAATATGAGTAGCTTTACTACAAACTGCTGAAATGTCGAAATGCTGTAACAGCATGTTACATGCTAGAATTGTATCCAGCAGATCTGATTTGAATGTTATGCTACTCCATTTAATTGGGAATCGTACCTTAAGTGTGCACAAGTGAGAGAGGGAGAGAGTGGCATCTCATTTTTTAATAATTTAAAACATAAAAATGTCTAGCTAGCATCATGTCATTACATACTTCCATTTCCAAAGCAATGAAGACTGTTTTACCAACTTACTATTATGCATATCATTGTTAATATTGTGCTATAAATGTGCCACAAACAATGAATGACAGTTTGTGGATTAACCATAGTCTATTTTTGAACGGAGTTGGAAAATGGTCATTATGAGAACCATGTAGACTTAATGCCCCTAAAGTGACCATTTATAAATAAGTTAAAGAGCATTAAATTAGTAGAATTTTCTATGAAATTAATATTTGAAATATTTTTGTCATTTACTGTATATGGCCAGCTCTCTTGTAATACCTGTACCACGTGTGGCTCTCTACTAAATACAATGTCAATGCAAGAGTTCAGTGTGGCTGCGTTCAGCTTGTAGCCTACAGAGCTCCACACAACTCCTTTAAGCATATTCATAGGCAGACCAGACACATCCGATGCATGGCATTAGGCCTGTCACTTTTTCGAAAAATCAAGTTCGAACGGATTTCAAATACCAAGCAACGTATTCGAATATATTCGGATATTTACGACCCCAACCCACCCCCCCCCGAAAAAAAACCTGTGACAAAAGAAGACATAAACAGGACTTAGGCCATAGCCTGTCTAAAAACAATCTTGAAACAGATTATCAACTTAATCAAGTGCCACTATGCACATCACAAAATAGGCTGTAATGGGAAAAAACGGAGCTGCAGAGCGCAAACAATAACGTGACAACTTAAACAGCTTAACAATAACGTAACAACTTAAACAGCTTAACAATAACGTAACAACTTAAACAGCTTAACAATAACGTGACAACTTAAACAGCTTCACTATAACGTAACAACTTAAACGTGACAGCAGCAGGAGTAAGGCTATCTGCAAAATTCATTTCTTAATGTTGTTTGCTAGAAACATCAATCTATCAACATGATCTGGATCAAGTGCAGCTCTCTTTTTATTCATGATGTTACCTGTGGTGGAGAACACGCGTTCGGAGCGCACAGACGTGGCTGGCACACACAGGAGCGCACAGACGTGGCTGGCACACACAGGAGGGCACAGACGTGGCTGGCACACACAGGAGCGCACAGACGTGGCTGGCACACACAGGTATTTGCGCGTCAATGTTACCTGCGGAGGAGAACACGCGTTCGGAGCGCACAGACGTGGCTGGCACACACAGGAGCGCACAGACGTGGCTGGCACACACAGGAGGGCACAGACGTGGCTGGCACACACAGGAGCGCACAGACGTGGCTGGCACACACAGGAGCGCACAGACGTGGCTGGCACACACAGGTATTTGCGCGTCAATGTTACCTGCGGAGGAGAACACGCGTTCGGAGCGCACAGACGTGGCTGGCACACACAGGAGCGCACAGACGTGGCTGGCACACACAGGAGCGCACAGACGTGGCTGGCACACACAGGAGGGCACAGACGTGGCTGGCACACACAGGAGGGCACAGACGTGGCTGGCACACACAGGAGCGCACAGACGTGGCTGGCACACACAGGTATTTGCGCGTCAGTGTTGACAGAACGGGTATTTTTTGCAGCCCGTGTCTCTCCACCAATGCAGCGTGCTACTGTCTGCAGGGAGAGAAGGTTCAGTCATGTCGTTTTTAAGCTCCTGGATACCATTATTGGTACATGTGCCCGAGTCGATAGAGTTATATATGTCCCCAAACAAGCTTCCCATGGCACCTAAGGCCGGCGGAGCCACGTCTTCCATCTCTTGCGCACAGTCACCGTCGATCTCAGCTTCCCTCAGCTCCTGAGATAAGCTTTGTCTGTGGTGACAGCTACTACTTTTTCACGTGATGTTCCATTGGTCCAGGGTGTCGCTCTGCAACATGAGCAGCTGTGTGACTTCCCCAGAGCTCTTTAGTGCAAAGAACGAAATTCTCCAGCTCCCAACTGTCGGTGGAACATATGAAGTGAGCAGTGACTGTCACATAAGCATGTGTGCCAGCGATGTCCACCCATCTGTGGTCAGAGCCAGCGTCTTGTCCTGCAGTAGGGTCTTAATATTTTCTTGTGTGGCGTCATAAATCTTAACTATGCGGCCGACATTGTGGTGCGACACGGAATTGTATATCGTGGCTCCAGTTCCTTTATGAGGTCCTGAAACCCGTCTCCAGAAATGACACTCATAGGTCTCATGTCCCGGCAAATAAACCTTGCCATCTTATCAGTGATGGCTTTTTCATGGGCATCTGACAAGGTGCCGACCGGTTGTGGAGCAAAATATGTAGTCATGCGATTTTGGACGCCTGGCGATGCTGTGGTCGTCTGTTCCGACTGCGCTGCCTCATTTGGATGGTACCTCGATAGGTGAGCGCGGAGATTGGATGTCGAGGATACAAAGCTGAACTGCTTTTTGCAAAGTCGACAAACGGCCTTATCTTTGTCTATTATTTTACTATCTACGGTGTAGAACCCAAACCATTTCCAGACACCACTTTTAAGATGACTTGGTGTCGCAATTTGCCGCTCAGGCTGGCTGCTCTGTGCTTTATCCATTTTCAGAATACTATTATTCGCTTGATTTGGTCATGGGCCTACGCTGCAATGCGTTTAGAGCGCAAAAAAACGTCTCATCATATACTAAATAACTATAGAAAAAATGCGCTATACAACATGGCTCTTTAAAAACCAAATCGTTTATACATATACGAATACGGATATTTCACGTCACGTCCGAATAAATATCGGATATCGAATAAAAAGTGACAGCCCTACATGGCATATATTTAATATTGAACATTTCATAGAAGGTAATGTTTTAAATCTGACAATACCATCTGGGTCATAGAACCCATAAACATGATTGTCACTGTTTCACACTCACACAGACAAAAACATGTAAAAAAAAAAATATATAAAAATAATAAATACTCTTGCCAGATTTGAAATATTTACATTATTCACATCATCACTGGGAGTGTTTGTTGTCCCTTTAAAAAAACAAAACAAGAAACATACCAAAAACAATCAATAGCATATTGATATTTTAAACATGAGCACTGCTAAAACAAGGGCTCTTTACCTTTGCCAAAATAGCCTTTAACATAATTATGTAAAAGTCTAGAACAACTTTTAGTCTGGCACACAGCACATCTGGCTGCTTACTGATGCATAGTGCTCCAGTGTTGCTGTGAGTCGCCATGGTGCTTAGTTTTCCAGTGTTGCCGTGCGACGCCATGGTGCTTAGTTTTCCAGCGTTGCCGTGAGTCGCCATGGTGCTTAGTTTTCCAGTGTTGCTGTGAGTCGCCATGGTGCTTAGTTTTCCAGTGTTGCCATGCGCCGCCATGGTGGCGAGGCTGAAGCTGGGAGCCAGACAAGGCTTCTCATGGGACGTCATGATGATGGATGATTACATCAGAGATATGTCTGTAGATATACCGTAGATATAGACAAGAGAGCAACATCTGCGAGACACACATAGTGGACACTGGCTCACCCTATGGTCAGGTCACTCCTGGGTTCCCTAAATCCTCTTCCTCTTTAGATCATCATGGGCCATTAGCCAGAATTCAAATACTCCAACGCCACCTCGTAGCAAAATTTGTACTGATCCTGACAAATGGAAAAAATATAAATATAAAAGAAGACAATGCAATTCAAATAAGCAGCCTATTCAGAGTACCACAAGGTTCAATTCAAATAAGCAGCCTATTCAGAGTACCACAAGGCTTAATTCTTGGCGCTTTTTCTTTTTTTTCGTAATACTGTATTACGTTTCTATTTTGTTGTTATTTCACGTAGATATAGTCTTCTTTCGCTAGTTAGGCTACATGCAGCGGCATAAAACTCACACAGCCAACTCTCCTTGCCCCGGTCTCTCACACACACAACGGAGACTCCCCTCCGTGGCCTAGGCTAGCCTCATAAGCGGAGGGAGCTCCCCATCACGCTACACTGTTGCGTTTCAAAAGCGAAACTGATGCCACAACTGGTCTGGGTTTGCTGAAGTAACCTAGGCTACAGGCTGCATTTATTACAGAAAATCAAGGAACATAGCAAGCAGGCCTAGTCTACACTATTTAGAGACAGGAGCTTAAGTTTACCGCGACAACAGCTGTCACTAATTCACATCGTCGTAGGCTGCGCCGATGCACAGACTAAACGGTAAAAAAGTTATGATAGCCTACTGGAAGCTTCTACCCTTTTGGATGTGTAGAGTTGTAGGCCTAGGTGCACTTAGTTGTTAGCGATTGACCAGGTTGCTTTTTGAAATGAAATGCGTCTGTTAGGCTAGCCGATTGTAAAAATAGGGAAATTAAAGTGCGTGCCATGCCTATACATTACACAAATAATCTTAAATTGCGGAGATAACATTTGTTAGACAGGCAAAGCTGTCAGCAGCAACATGCATAAGAGCCTTAATAATGTAAGAGCACAGCTGGGTCTCGCGGACATAACCCCCCCCCGCTCCTCATAAAGAAATTGTGCCCCCTTGGAAATCGCAAATGCCGCCCCCTCTGTCACTGTACTCTGCAGCCGGGTCTGTGAGCACATGAACTACAGCCTTCCTGTGGTGTATGGAAGCAAACACCCACCTGAGTCTTCTATCAAGTTAGTGAACACAGTTTCAAAACATTAACTCTTTCCCATCCAAGCAAAATTGGGTCAAAAGTGACTCCTCTGTTACATCTTTCTGCTGTTGGTGACCTACGCACATCTCAAGCTGCTGTTGGTGCTGCTGTGTGTGACCTACGCACATCTCAAGCTGCTGTTGGTGACCTACGCACATCTCAAGCTGCTGTTGGTGCTGCTGTGTGTGACCTACGCACATCTCAAGATGCTGTTGGTGACCTACGCACATCTCAAGCTGCTGTTGGTGACCTACGCTAGGTTGTGAAACCTTTACTAAAAAAGTCAAATCTTGATTATACCAATCTGAGCAACTACAGGCCTATATCAAATCTACCATTCCTGAGCAAAGTACTTGAAAAAGTCGTTTGTAATCTGTTAAATACCTTCCTCAACGAAAACAGTATCCTTGAAAAATTCCAATCAGGTTTTAGATCAAATCACAGCACAGAAACGGCTCTAGTAAAAATAGTCTATGATCTTAGACTGGCTACTGACTCAAACAAAGTCTCAATCCTTATTCTTCTGGATTTGAGTGTGGCATTTGACACCATTGATCATAGCATCCTAATTCACCGCCTTGCGAAGTGGGTGGGTCTCTCTGATAATGCTCTAAACTGGTTTCAAACCTACATTACTGGCAGAGATTTTTATATCAGTCTAGGAGATCATGTGTCCGAAAAACATGACTTGCCTTTTGGTGTGGCCCAGGGGAGCTGCCTTGGTCCCCTGCTATTTTCCCTATATATGCTTCCGTTGGGAAACGTCCTAAGCCAGCATAATGTAAACTTCCATAGCTACGCAGATGATACCCAATTGTATATTTCTGTGGAGCCAACTAACCCAGATGGCCTTTGCTCCCTCACTGCATGCCTAACCTCCATTAATCAGTGGATGAGCAAAACAATTTTGAAACTAAATGATGACAAAATAGAGGTACTTTTAGTTGGACAAAAACTAAAGCGAGACATTGTTCTTAGTAAACTGGGGAACTTGGCGCACCAGGTCAAACCAAAAGTAACAAGCCTCTGTGTCATCTTAGATGCAGAGTTAAGTTTTAAGCCCCATATCAGTAAAGTTACTCAGACAGCCTATTTCCACCTGAGAAACATTGCCAAAGTGCGGCCCTTTTTAACTCAACAAGATGCAGAAAAACTAATTCATGCCTTTATCACTAGCAGGTTAGACTACTGCAATGCACTTTTCACTGGTCTTCCCAAAAAACATCTAAAGAAATTGGCACTCATACAGAACTCTGCGGCTAGACTTTTAACTAAGACCAAGAAGAGAGAACACATCACCCCTGTGTTGGCTGAACTGCACTGGCTCCCTATTTCCTATAGAATTTATTTTAAGGTTATGTTAATTACTTACAAAGCTCGGAATGGCATAGCACCTTCATATATCTCTGAGCTTTTAATATCTTATCAACCACAAAGGAAACTTAGATCATCCAATTCTAATCTTTTAATCGTACCCAGTGCTTCACAAGCAAAGTGGAGAAGCTGCTTTTATCCATTATGCCCCAAAACTATGGAACACCCTGCCTCTGTACATCAAGCAGGCGAGTTAAGTAAATATTTTTAAAAAAGATCTGAAAACATACCTATACAGGAAAGCTTTTAGTTAACTCCTCTTATCATGTAGACTACTTTTTCAGATTATTCTACATCTGCTGCCATTGGAGGGCGCAGCCAGCCAGAAGCAGATGGGCTCCCCCTATTAAGTCAGGTTCTGCTCAAGGTTTCTTCCTGGAATATGGGAGTTTTTCCTTGCCACAGTTGCCATATGGCGTGCTTATGGGGGGTAAAGGGTTAAGGCTGCTAGTCTTGTGACATGTTATTTTCTATATTTTTGATATGTTGCTGAGTGGATCATAAACGGCCCCAGCAATGAAGAAAAGTGATTGATAATGACTGACTGACTATTATTGTGTTACATACTTCAAATGTAAAGCACTTTGAGCTGCATTCTGTGTATGAAAGGTGCTATACAAATAAAGCTTATTATTATTATTATTATTATTATTACGCACATCTCAAGATGCTGTTGGTGACCTACCGTACGCACATCTCAAGATGCTGTTGGTGACCTATGCACTTCTCAAGCTGCAGTTGGTGACCTAAGCACATCTCAAGCTGCAATTGGTGACCTAAGCACATCTCAAGCTGCTGTTGGTGACCTACGCACATCTCAAGCTGCTTTTAGTGACCTATGCACATCTGAAGCTGCTGTTGGTGACATACACACATCTTTCTGCTGTTGGTGACCCATGCACATCTCAAGATGCTGTTGGTGACCTACTGTACGCACATTTCAAGCTGCTGTTGGTGACCTACGAACATCTCAAGGAAAGTCTTTCATTTTCCTGTTTTTGGTGACCTACACACATCTCAAGCTGCTGTTGGTGACCTCAGCATATCTCAAGGAAAGTCTTTATTTTTCCTTGAGGCCTGATAGTTGGACTATGCAAACGTAGATTTGAATTTCGATTTGGTTCATGTTTACTTTGCCCTTTTAAACAAGAGCGCATAATGCAGAGTAAGCTGCAGGCTCTGAGATATGCACACACGCCTTATTTGGGCATTTGCCCTCCGTCTGGGCTACAGACTACACTTGACCTTGATGTTCCACACAGAGCTGTTTTGATGATTATGCTCCCATGCTCTGGCTATTCACATCCGCCTCCTCAGACATTAAATTAGGCTTAACGAGGGGGCAGAGACGGCTAACGAGGGGGCAGTGACGGCTAACAAGGCTAACGAGGAGGAATGTAAACACGGCTCCCCTTTTACTTTTAATGTAGTAGTACGAGTGTGTGTGTGTGTTTACGAAGTATGTGTGTGTGTTTGCATATATGTGAAGTATGTGTGTGTGAGTGTGTGTGTGTGTTTGTGTGTGTCTGTTTCAGGGGCAGTGTGCTGAGTGATTGTTAGGATCTGTAGTTAGTAGGTGTGTGTGTGTATAGTATAAGCATACTCTTTTGATCCCGTGAGGGAAATTTGGTCTCTGCATTTATCCCAATCCATGAATTAGTGAAACACACTCAGCACACAGTGAACATACAGTGAGGTGAAGCACATACTAATCCTGGCGCAGTGAGCTGTCTGCTACAGCCGTGCTCGGGGAGCAGTAAGGGGTTAGGTGCCTTGCTCAAGGGCACTTCAGCCGTTCCTACTGGTCGCGGTTCGAACTGGCAACCCTCCGGTTACAAGTCCAAAGCGGTAGGTGGTGTGTGTGTGTGAGTGTGTGTGTGTGTGTTTGTGTCTGTGTATATGTGTGTGTGTACGTGTGAATGTGTATCTGAGTGTAAATGTGTGTGTGTGTGTGTATGTATGAGTACTCCATACCAGCATGTCGGGGCAGCCGTGGCCCACTGGTTAGCACTCTGGACTTGTAAGCGACCGCCGCCATTCCTGACACCACACACAGGACACAGAGGGCAAAGGTCAGGGGTCATACAGGGTCATGAAACACCATTCCTGACACCACATACAGGACACAGAGGGCAAAGGTCAGGGGTCATACAGGGTCATGAAACACCATTCCTGACACCACATACAGGACACAGGGGGCAAAGGTCATACAGGATCAGGAAACACCATTCCTGACGCCACATACAGGACACAGGGGGCAAAGGTCAGTGGTCATACAGGGTAATGAAACACCATTCCTGACACCACATACAGGACATAGGGGGCAAAGGTCAGGGGTCATACAGGGTCATGAAACACCATTCCTGACACCACATACAGGACACTGGGCAAAGGTCGGGGGTCATATAGGGTCATGAAACACCATTCCTGACACCACATACAGGACACAGGGGGCAAAGGTCATACAGGATCAGGAAACACCATTCCTGACGCCACATACAGGACACAGGGGGCAAAGGTCAGTGGTCATACAGGGTAATGAAACACCATTCCTGACACCACATACAGGACATAGGGGGCAAAGGTCAGGGGTCATACAGGGTCATGAAACACCATTCCTGACACCACATACAGGACACTGGGCAAAGGTCGGGGGTCATATAGGGTCATGAAACACCATTCCTGACACCACATACAGGACACAGGGGGCAAAGGTCATACAGGGTCATGAAACACCATTCCTGACACCACACACAGGGGGCAAAGGCCATACAGAGTCATGAAACACTATTCCTGACACCACATACAGGACACACAGAGGGCAAAGGTCATACAGGGTCATCAAACACCATTTCTGACACCACATACAGGACACACAGGGGCAAAGGTCAGGGGTCATACAGGGTCATGAAACAGAGGTTTTGCTCTTGATGGTGTGTTCTTTTCTTCTGTGTGTGTGTGTAAAAACTTACAGGTATGTCCCTCACCTTTGAGTGTGTGTGTGTGTGTGTAGAAACTTACAGGTATGTCCATCTGTGTGTGTGTGTGTGTGTGTGTGTGTGTGTGTGTATGCAAGTGTGTGTGTTTGTGTGTGTGTGTGTGTGTGTGTGTGTGTGTGTGTGTCTCTCCTCCATCGTACTCCTCCTGCCACTTGTCCACCTGGTGGAGGAGTTTGAGGAGGGAGCGTTTGGACACGGGCGTGTCGCGGTACATGGGCCAGCCGAGGAACTGGAACTGCTGCACCATCCGGTAGCCGTTCTGAGGCTGCACACAACACAGTACAATTAAATACACACACACACGCACACAACATTATAGTTACACACACACACACACACACACACACACATGAATATACAACACACACACAACACAGTACAGTTGGACCAACACAATAAAATACACACACACATTACAGTTATGTACACACACTAGGGCTGGGCGATAAAACGATAGCGACATGTAATCGATATCAATAAAAAATATGTTCGATAGAACATTCGATAATTAAAAGCAACACACACCTCCTGCCTTACGTTGTCCATAAATAAATAGGCTAAATATATCTTGCATTGTAGCTAGTATGTGCAACTCCACCAGAGTAGGGTCAGAAGTAGGCCTACCTCAACACAGACTCTCAATGAGTACTTGCCCTGTGCACTCTCTCTCTCTCTCTCTCTCTCTCCCTCTCAACAGGCACATCCCTCCTCATGCACATGTAATCCAAACATGCAAGACGACTGGCTAAATTGCTATTAAATCCGGTTAGCATCATTAGCACGCTGCACGAATTTGTTCAAAACTGTGCATTCAAATCTCGATCTCAATCCCGATGCAAATGGAAAAGCATTTTCCAAGACTCAAACGGGCATGTCCCAAGGAGAAAAGGTATTCATTTGAAACTTAAACACACGTGGGGAAACTGAACAGTCTAACCAGTAAACTATGATAAACTAGCAAATTAAGCTACTTCGTTTACAATATTTCCAGGCTTCAACCAGTGCTGCTTTTCATTCAGACTTAGGCCTATGTGCACATTTATTTATTTGAGTGTTTTTCATGATTGTGTTGCTATTTCTTTTCCCTGTTTGCTTTGATTGGTAACTGAGGTGGTTAAAATCAGATGAAGGTTAAGTTTAAAATAAAAGTGTTTAAATTGAACTTTTTTTTTCTTCTGGTCCTTATCTGAAATAGATTTAAAGAAAAAAAAAATCAATAATTATCGATATCGACTGATGAAATGCTTATATCGTGATACAGTTTTTTTTAGCCATATCGCCCAGCCCTAACACACACACACACACACACACACACACAGCTGGTACAAAACGCTGCTGCTAGGATCCTCACCAACACCAAAAAGAGTGATCACATAACAACAATTTTAGCTCAGCTACACTGGCTTCCGGTCAAATTCAAGATTGAGTTTAAAATTTTACTTTTTGTTTTTAAAGCCCTTAAAGGTTTAGCCCCACCTTACATCTCTGAACTTCTGCCCCCACACTCTACTACCAGGTCACTCAGGTCACAAGACCAACTACTGCTTGCTGTCCCACGTACACGACAAAGCTTTTTTTGTAGCCGCTCCAAAGCTCTGGAATACCCTTCCTCCACATATCAAATCCTCCCCACAATTACCTCCTTCAAATCCAATCTCAAGACATATATTATATTTTCTCACTTGCTTTTAATAGTTGAGCATGTAAAGCACTAACCCTAACCCTAACACGGGACATCAGATGAGCATGTAAAGCACTAACCCTAACCCTAACACGGGACATCAGATGAGCATGTAAAGCAAGCAGCAGCGCCTCTGTTCTGAACCCAAACACGGGATTCAGACAAAGGGATTAGCCGCGCTAAGCTAAGCTAAGCTAAGCTAAGCTAAGCTGCCGTCCACCTGAGTCCCTTCCTCACCGCACCAGCAGGAGGAAATAACACACTCGTCTGTGGATGGGGAGCGCAGATAAGCCAGCCATTAAATATGAAATGATTTCAGCTTTGTGTGTGTGTGTGTGTGCGTGCGTGTGGAGGAAAGGAAACTCTGCTGTCATGATGGCTCCTGTCTTCATAACACACACACGGCTCCTGTTTTGTGTGTGTGTGTGTGTGTGTGTGTGTGTGTGTGTGTTCAAAGCCTCAGCTCCAGCAGCCTGCTATGATATTCATGGGATTCTCTGTCTGATTGTGAAAAGGAAAATGAAAGAGAAATACACAACTAAACTACTTCTCCATCAACACCATCTCTACACAGACTGCTTTCATTCTTCAGTAAGTCAGAGTCTAGTTTTGATTCACAGCAAGAACACCCAATAACTGTAACTGTAACTTTTTGTAAAATTACAGATTAAAGGTGTATGAGGAATCGACATTGTGTGTGTGCATGTGTGTGTGTGTGTGTGTGTGTGCGATGTTTACTCTGTTATTCAGGCAGGTTATTTTTGCTAACTTCTGTCTGCGTGGCTCTCTGCGTGTGTGTGTGTGTGTGTGTCTGTGTGTGTGTGTGTTTCACCTGAGGCTGTCTGGTCTCTGTGGCCACAGTGAGAATACTCAATGAAATGTAGAGCTGTGGGAGCGTGTGTGTGTGTGTGTGTGTGTGTGTGTGTGTGTGCGCGCGCGTGCATGCGTGCGTGCGTGTTTGTGTGTGTGTGTGTGTGTTTTTAATTTGATGACAGAGCCTCAGGCATGTGTGCACAAATACACACACACACATCTATATTCCACTTCACCTTGTTCATATTGTGTGCCCAAGGGTTTTTATTCAAATCTACAGTCTCTCTCCTCTTCAACATAAGTTCATATTTCATAAAAGACTCTCTGGATAAAATACATCCCTACAGGGCCCAGGACAGAGAGAGGGAGGGAGGGAGGGATAGAGAGAGAGAGAGAGAGAGAGAGAGAGGACATTGAGAGATAATGAAACAAAGAGAGATAGGGAACACTGAGAAAACACACACACACACACACACACACACACACACACACAGGGTATACCTGGGCTGGGTCCACGTCATTGAGCATGACGATGGAGGTGCAGTGGTAGTCCAACACCAGCCTCCAGAAGTCCTTCACTGTGTTTGGCAAAGGATGCTGGGTAACGATGAATGCAGACGGCTGCTTGTAGCTCTGTGAGTGTGTGGGGGGATGGATGTTCAGTTTAGACTTACAGTAGACTTGATTTTGAAGTGATTTTGTGACTGATATTAAACACACACACACACACACACACACTCACGTCCATGAGCGCTGCGTTGATGTAGTTGCTGCTTTCTCCATCGATGGTGATGAGGAAGGGCAGGCAGCGGTCAGGTGGGAGAACGTCCATGCAGCGGTTCTTCTCATGGTTCCGCGGCAGCAGAGCAATACTTCAGTCCTCCACCCGCAGCGTCGGAGTCACCATGTTCAGCGTCTGCAGAACCCAGAGGGAACACACCAGAACCACACAGAACATCAGAAAAGGAGAACCATATGGAATAACGGAACCACACATCAGAAAAGGAGAGGTGAAACACAGTATTACACTCCTTCATCTCCAAGTGGCACCCAGTCCGAGTTGGGATCCTTAACACTAAAGCAACGTGAAAAAAATAAAAATATGATCAACCAATGAAATTAAGTATAGTTACGTATCGGCAGCACCTTAGAAAAGGAAGCCGTCCTCCTCGGCTATCCCCTCCTGTCTACCAGATTAGTTCGGTTTAGATTAGTTAGGTCTAGATTAGTTAGGGTTAGTTTAAATAGGTCAAGATTAGTTAGGGTTAGGTTAGTTAGGTCTAGTTTAGTTAGGTCTAGATTAGTTAGGGTTAGTTTAGTTAGGTCAAGATTAGTTAGGGTTAGCTTATTTGGAGTTAGTTTAATTAGGTCTAGATTAGTTAGGGTTAGTTTAGTTAGGCAGACCCGGCGGCAGACACAAATTCACGGACGGGCATTACACTTTTCCAAGGGGGGCACAAATTGATCACTGTTGCTGGAACTTAAATTGATCACGGTAGTTTAAGCTTACACATGACAAAACACTCTAATATGAAAATGTAATTGTTGTAAAATGGTGCAGCTCCTTTAAGAGAGCCCAGTGCGCAGGGATGGAGAGAGAGAAAGTGAGAGGGGATATGTCATCTGTGTTAGAACTGAGATGCGTGTGGAGAAAGTAGACGTGCTGTTGAGACTGGAGCGAGTCATATTCAAAATAATGCAAAAATAAATCCGCAGATAAAACCACAATCCTCGTTCATTTGCTAACTTCTTTCAGATAGAGGGTTAGGGAGTTAGCCCCGACGTTACGGATAACTTCAGCCCTGGAGCGGTAACAAGCTCCCCTATGTTCTCCGACTAGGTCAGAAGAAAAAACAGAAAAGGTTAACGCTATCAAACAAACCCAGAGACTAGGCCCACTTCTACTAATTACGATATGAGACTACCTGCGAGCCGATAAGCCATATTTGTCATCGGATGACAGGGGTAGTGCAGAAGTTAAGTAGGCTAACCTAAACTGTGCCACTAAAACCTTCTTTCCATGAATGTGATAGCTGGGCTTACCTAATGTCCCTGATTGATAGACTACGAAATAATACAGATTTTACAAGTTTTATTTGCTACTTGCTACATTGACAATAGGCCTACATAAAATTAGTGTTCATGTAGTGTAGTGTTGGGGAAGTGGAGTTGGTTGGTGCACCTTGGCCAAGCTCGTCCAGGGTGGGCACAGATGACTCCCAGGACGCCCCCATGACGCCGGGACTGCAGTTAGGTCTAGATCAGTTAGGGTTAGTTTAGTTAGGTCTAGATCAGTTAGGGTTAGTCTAGATCAGTTAGGGTTAGTTTAGTTAGGTCTAGATCAGTTAGGGTTAGTCTAGATCAGTTAGGGTTAGTTTAGTTAGGTCTAGATTGGTTAGGGTTAGTTTAGTTAGGTGCAATTTTGAGTTCAGATCAGATCAAGTGCTTTATGGACACTAGAGATTTGGAATTGTTAGTACCAAATTTTAGTGAACTACCTCTTCAACAACTTCAAATGGAGGATTGTATTGAGAGGGTAACAAAGAGGATGGGTCATCTTTCAGAGATGGGTTTGGGTCAAAGAGGATGGGTCATCCTTCAGAGATGGGTTTGGGTCAGAGAGGATGGGTCATCGTTCAGAGATGGGTTTGGGTCAAAGAGGATGGGTCATCCTTCAGAGATGGGTTTGGGTCAGAGAGGATGGGTCATCGTTCAGAGATGGGTTTGGGTCAAAGAGGATGGGCCATACTTCAGAGATGGGTTTGGGTCAGAGAGGATGGGTCATCCTTGGGTGGATGGGTTTGGGCCATTGTTGAGGAAAGAGTGGAATAGATGAGCATGTTCATATGGGTCTTGCAGAGAGAAACAGGCAACCAAGCGTTAAACTGAAATAGACAAATATGTCTTGGACTGCTTCTTTCAAACATCCACATTCACAAAAATATCCCTTTCACATGTACACACAGTACACAGTATGCTGATATATGTATTACTTCTTGATGGAAATAATACAAATAATTATAAAAAAATAAATAAAAAAAACATCCCTTTCACACTGAGACATGTGAGGGGCCACAACTTGTACACACTGGACTAGCCCTCATGACGTCAGTTCAAAGATGTGATAGTGATAGGGCCATTTTGGAGGAATGTCCTCATGACGATTTTGATGGGAGTCTCATGGTGCTTCCTTATGTTGGAATATGCGTAAATAAACAGAAATCGAAGGGATACCTTCTTATACGTGATTTCTGCAACAATGGTAGGCTAGCCTACTGAAAACGTTTGGATATTCTGTTATTTTCTGCTGTTGGTTAAATAGATAGACACACATATAGGGGAAACACTTGATATTGAATGTATGTGCTACAATGCAGGCCTGTTAACTGTATGACAACAGTGGTTTATTTAAACTGCATCATAAGAATTTATTTCGTCAGTCATCATGCTCATTTTAATGAGTAAGAATGAAAGTTCTGCTGTGTTTATTGCAAACAAAATTCCGCGATATCTCCCGCGATGTCTCCCACGAGTCACATCAGGCAGACTATAGCCTGTCTGTTCGGGATGAGCTGCCCTCTGTTGTAGCTCCTCCCGGCTAGCCTCTGAAGATCACGTTTACATAGAAAGCCAGACAAAGTCAGACTCAGTCCATCTCAAACAAGCCTATGTAGAGACGAGTGACCGTCGCAGGAAGTGCATCATAACAAAGGGACACCAGACCCTCTTGTAACAGCTGTTTTACTTGGTGATACTGCAGACTCGTAAAATTAGTTAGAACATAAGGCAGAAAAACGACAAGTTTCCTCATGCTGCTTCCTCATGTTAGAATGTGCAAAAATGTACCAACAATCAAGAGGATGCCTTCTTGTATGTGATTTCTGTAACAGTGATACTGCAAACGTGTTGATAGCTTATTGTTGATGTCATGCTGTAGTGTAAAGCATGTCACACAGTAGCCTAGCCTACAGAAAACACTAATTGATGTGATATAATGATAACTTGTTAAATGTATGCCTACAATAGTTTATTAAACATCAT
>NC_055957.1:6764714-6787214 GCF_018492685.1 Alosa sapidissima | reverse complement strand
TATTTCATGTAGACATGGTCTCAGATGGGGTGGTGGCACCAATCCAGGGAAAGAGGGATGAGGGAGAACCAGGGACGCGGTCCCTGGATGGGAAAAAACGTGGGCTCGAACGCAGTTCATGCCGGAGGGAGATGATGGGGAAAGGGGAAAAGGTAGCGACACAGTCGCTACGGGGGAAGGGGGAGGAGGTTGCGCAGCACCCTGGGTAGGCAAAGGGAAAAGTGGGGAGGGTTGATTAGCTGGAAAAGAGAAAGAGGCCGCAGTAGCAGAAGGCAAGGTAGAGGCCTACACGCGGGCTGCCATAACTTGCGGAGTTGAAAAACATGTTGCATGAACAGAGGGGGAGACGCCGGAGGAACAGAGCTCTGCGCTGCGGTGCTGGTGCTCAGTTGATCGGCTGTAGTAGGAGAGGAAAGAGAAACTGATTGTTGGAGAAGGCGACATAGGTCTGCTTTCCTTGCGAAACGAGGGCAATCGATCCTACATCCAACTCTGCTCTAATCAAAGATATGGTCCGCGGAGTAGCTCTCCTTCTTCGGGTCGTGCGGCGGCTATCGCTGTTATTAGAAACAGGCGAGGGATTGGATGCCCGAGAAGGCGCTGGGGAAGCCAATCTGCGTGACCGGCGACTTGGCTCCTAGCTTGACCAAATGCGAGTGACGCCGCTGCTGCAACTTTGGCAGGTAGAGGCAGACTGCAAATAAATAACCTGTCTGATTGAAGGAGGCGTGGAAAATTCTGTCATGCTCCCCCTGAACTTCCGTTTGTAAACCATAGTTCGAATTACAGGGGGTACTGGGGGGTACTATACCCCCCAATGAAGACCCAGTACCCCCCAAAGAGACAGAAATATCAGTTTTGGGGGGGTCAGATCATTTTTCTGATATTGTGAAAAATATAATTACAGTTACAAATCAAGTCTCCTATTCCTCCTAACTCCTATTTTCACCGTAGGAACATTTTAATGTAAAGCGATTTCAGACACCCCTATTGTGGACCGTACCATTTTTAACCACTGAGCAACTCAGATAGAGAACGACTTCAACTTCACAAGCAAGTGTTAACGTTGAATGACAAAACGCTAGGTAAATTCCTTCAGTAGGCTAAATTCAGTTTGCTGCTGACGTGCATGGGTAAATGTAAGTTGCTAGCTGACGTCTAGGTTGTTGAAGATGTGTTATTTTACAACCTTAATTTATAAACGTATTTTGTTCTTTCATCATGTCACATCTTCATACATTGAATTACTGGCTACTTACCTGCTACTTACCCACTGAGGCTAGTAAAGTGGGCCTTGGTTAGTTACCAAGGTTAGTTAGCAAGATAATAGGCTAATTCTCTATTTAAATCAAGCTTTACATTGTGGTGAGGTAAAATCGATTGTCATTTCCAAGGAGATGAACTCCATAGCCTATGATTATTCTCATTTTATCTTGAATAAATTATTGTGCCCTTTTGAAATTAGTTTGGCACAGATCCTGTGTTTTTATATTACCGGCGGTAGCCTATGCACAAGAGGGTCTGATGTACAGTAGCTAAGCCTAGGCTACATAACATCAGTGAAACCTGTGGAAACATAAAAAGACCCAAGTAGCCTAGGCTAAATAGTATGTGCTAGTATTTGAATTTGTTTTTAATTGGTTGGTATTGTTTTTACATTCTATTATTTCATATTTTAGCTTGATAAATGTAGTTTAATCTGAGAACCCTGATACTATCTTAATGAAACCAGGATTTTATTTTATTCAAAGAGACACTATGAGGAGAAGGAAAGGGCACACAGACATCAGGCACTTTTTTGGTGCTAAAAGAGTAAACAGGAAATATTAACACTAAGATCTACAAACAATTACATTAAAAGTGTAGGTGCAGTTAGGTTTTATACACTGTTCATATGTGTTAAGAAAAGGGGTGCTCAGCAGACAGGCACAGGATGAAAGCCGTGAGCAGGCCGCAGGGAGACGACAGGATATATAAGAACGATGAGATATTCTGTAGCCTACTGATTATCAGTTTGTCGCATGTTTAGACCTTGTGTGTGTTGCACAACACATGTTGCACTTGGCGATCACGGTGGGGATTGATATGGTAGTGGACCATGATGGTCATAGAAGAAGTGAAGGAGCAGTACCCCCCAATTATGGTGGGGTAATTCGCACTCTGAGCGTCTCTAGTTTCTCATCTGTATCATTCCACACGCTCCCTTCCCTGTCCCAGGCTGTGCTGTGTGTGTGTGGGTGTGTGTCTGTTTGACTGAGAGCATGTGTGAATGTGTGTGTGTGTGTGTCTGTGTGTGTGTGTCTGTGTGTGTGTGTCTGTGTTTGACTGAGAGCATGTGTGAATGTGTGTGTGTGTCGTACCTCTGTCTGAACCATGTTACTGTGTATGTGTGTGTGTGTGTGCGTGCGTGCGTGTGTGTATGACTCATTAATACTGCATGGCTGCTGAATGCTGAGCCCATGAATGTTTCATGATCATGAATGTGACCAGATTCAGACTGCATCCACAGAAATTATCATAAAACAATGAATTATGAAAAATCATAATTAGGCCTTTTCCTGGTAACAAGTTCCTCACCCACACACACACACACACACGCACATACACACACACGCACGCACACGCACACACACACAGACACACAGAAAGCCCCTGCAGCTACTCTGCGTTGACCTCTCCACGTGGGCGAGACAGTGTGTTAGAGCCGTCCCTCTTTAGTGTGGGCGTCATGGCGATCGTTGCCTGGTGACATCTCCATCCTAGGGAATGACTGCCAGGCGTGACCTCATTCCTAATTGGGGTCACTTAACCCCCCCCCCCCCCACCCCACCCCCCCCAAACATGACACCTCCAAGAGGCCAGAGAGACTGAGGCAAGATGGGGGGGGGGGGGGGGGGCTTCCATGCAGCAAGAGGTTACAGACTCCCCATCCCACCCAGCAGAGGAGAAATGAGAAAATGGGTGGCCTGAAGCCAATTCTGACTCTACTGTGTGTGTGTGTGTGTGTGTGTGTGGGGGGGGGGGGTGTTTGAGGAGAGCTCAAACGCTTTAGAAACTTTTCCTTGTAGTGGGGACAGTCACCCACACAGACACAAGTCACCCCCCCCCCCCCCACACACACACACACACAGACACACACACACAGACACACACAAGTCACCCACGCACACACACACACACACACACACACACACACAGAGACACACACACACACACAAACACACACACACACAATAAACACCAGACACACAGACACACACACACACACACACAATAAACACCAGATACACACAATACACACACACACACACACACACACACACACACACACATGATGCACACACCACAGACAAAGAGAAACACACACACACACACAGATAGAAATAGAGAGAAAAAAGAGGGGAAAAGCATTTAATGTATTGAACATATACTACTGAAATAAGTAGTGCTTGTCTCTATTGTGCTGAATTGTGTTTTTCTTCTCCATGAGCTCACCTTCTCCACAATACACACACACACACACACATACACACACACACATTTCTTCTCCATTAGCTCACCTTCTCCACAGCAAAGGTCCTGATGACGTACTCAGACAAGAGCTGCGTCTCAATCAGGGTTGTGCAAAATTCGAATTGCAATTCTGCTTCCTGTTTACTACCTCAATTAAAATTTAAGAGCCAGTTTCAATTCAATTCTGGAATTTTGCACAACCCTGGTCTCAATCAGTCACTTTCATGTCCCTGTAGAGCTCAGTGTCACCTGTAAGTACTTACAGCACTTCACCTGTGGGACAGAGGCACACGCATGCATGCGCGCGCGCACACACGCACACACACACACACCATTTAGTACACACACACCATTTAGTACACGCGCACGCGCACACACACACACACCACACACACACACACACCATTTAGTACATGCGCACGCGCACACGCACACGCACACACACACACACCCTTTAGTACACACATACACACACACACACACCATAGACTGTATAACAACTGTCAAGAGCAGCTAGAACTGCAAACATCTTGGAATAGTCTACATAACTGATGATGCATCTTAAAACCCTGAAAAGCACTTCTCCTTAAAACATTGTTTTCCCCCCATAACACCATTCTCTCTTTTAGAGCCGTGCTGAAGCCATCTCCCATCTCCTCCATCTCCTCCATCTCCTCCATAACACCCATCTCTCCTCCATCTCATCCATAACACCACCATTCTCTCTTTTAGAGCCGTGCTGAAGCCATCCCCCCATCTCCTCCATCTTTCCCCCATAACACCCATCTCTCCTCCATCTCCTCCATAACACCCATCTCTCCTCCATCTCCTCCATCTCCTCCATAACACCCATCTCTCCTCCATCTCCTCCATAACACCATCATTCTCTCTTTTAGAGCAGTGCTGAAGCCATCCCCCATCTCCTCCATCTTTCCCCCATAACACCCATCTCTCCTCCATCTCCTCCATCTCCTCCATAACACCCATCTCTCCTCCATCTCCTCCATAACAGCGTTCTCTCCTCCATCTCCTCCATCTCCTCCATAACACCCTTCTCTCCTCCATCTCCTCCATAACACCACCATTCTCTCTTTTAGAGCAGTGCTGAAGCCATCCTCCATCTCCTCCATCTTCCCCATAACAGCGTTCTCTCTCCCAGAGGTCTGGGCACCAGTCAGAGGCAGGAAGTCATTTTCACTCCATTCCACTCTGAATCACTCAGAATGGGAATGGAATCATGATGACAGCACAGCCTATAAAACCCACAATGGCCAATCATGAATCACTTTACTGATGGGTCCACACGAACATTCACCAATCGGCTTCATGTTTCATGCAGAACACTCCTTCCATAGATATGCGTTGGTAAATATGATGAATAGCTGATGTAATTGAAAATGCACAGCAGGTCCTAAATGAAACAAATCACTCTTGCTATACTGGAGGACCAACCCAATATTAACTATGCAGGGAGTCATTGCATTCAAGGCAGTGGTTCACTCCTGAGCATGAGCACCACCAATCTCACAGCACGTCCCAAACAACACGGAACATGAGCATCACCAATCTCACAATACGTCCCAACAGACACGGAACATGAATCTCACAATACGTCCCAACAGACATGGAACATGAGCACCACCAATCTCACAGCACGTCCCAAACAACACAGAACATGAGCACCACCAATCTCACAGCACATCCCAACCGAAGGTTCTAGAGCTAGAATCTTTGGTCCCAACAGACACAGAACATGCCGATGTGTGCTACATGACAGGAGGCCTTTTGACCTTCAGTCGGTGGATATGACACCGGATATATAGAGAAGTCATTTCCGTCAGATATGTCACTTGTGTTTTTATCTCTCAAGACTGACCCTGAATCAGACCTAAGGTCATCTAAACGTGCCAGCGGAATGTGTTACAGGTCATCTAAACATGTTACAGGTCATCTAAATGTGTTACAGGTCATCTAAACGTGTTACAGGTCATCTAGATGTGCCAGTGGTGTGCATTACAGCAGGGGTTTATCAGGGGTTTATCTACAACAGGGGTTTATCTGCCTGCTGTTTTAAGGTTGATGACAAGGACGAGGTGAATGATGAACCCATGGAAACGTCAGAGCCTAATAAAGTCTGATATTTAAATAAAGCAGTGGTGTTTTGAGTGGGTGTGCTGGCTTGTTCATCAACAGCACACGTACAGTAAATCAATAGACTGCTCTCAGGCTGAGACGGTGTCAGTCACACTGTCTGTCTCCACACTAAATGAGTTCAAGGTGTCGGTGGCATTGATGTGCTTCAGCGCTAGGCTCGCTCCCTTTAGAGGACCTGGGTGCTATTGACTGGGAGCTGATTCTCACTTTCACTCTGACTGCATTCACACATTCATAAATGCTGAATGAGAACATGCAGTCTCACACAGCCAAAGCACTTGCTATAGAAATCTGATACAGACGAGCTCACCAGCTCTTTGGGAACTGTTACTACTAGGGGTGTAAAGATTAACCGATACGTATCGGTATCCGTTTTTAATGTGTAAGATACGGCTACATCGATACGTGAAGTGTAAATGAACCAGTCGTCATATCGATTTACTTGTTATGAATCGGTTAACAACCTTTTCTGCTCGCTCAGACTGTCAATTACGTTCCAAGCAGCGCGTTCATCCCACTTCCGGTTTTAAAACTATACGTGGTACGGAATTGTGGGTACTGCAGTTCGTTTTTGGTTACATTCACTGCCCAAAGTTGTCAAATGACGTCATTACCCATACATCTACTGCAACTTAAGCATGTAGCAACTTAAGCATGTGACAACTCGGTCGGCTTTTGTTTTTCGAAATCCAGCGCGAAATTAAACACTTACAGCATTCCTAAACAGCAACGATAGTCTGTAGCCTTCATCAAAGCCTTACCTTTGATGAAGGGATTTCCTTAATGTTAAATACTAATTTGGTCCTTGCTGCTAAAACGATGCACAAATTATTAGCCAATGATTTTGTTCATATTCACTCAGACTTGTGGCATTATAGGTTTCTGCATTAGGTCTACTGTTGGAACAAAATAAGCCCAGAGAGTTCATTGATTTGTAGGCCTATTTTATTCTTGTAGGGTAGGCTATATGAGAAAAGGCCAAGAGTTTCTTAAGGCTACAGCTCCATGAAAACAATCAGATATAACTCTATAAAATCTGTAAAGTCTATAAAAATGTATTTTTGTGTTGTATTTGGCTGCTGTGTTTGACTGAAATGTAGACTATTATTTTTTCATTTCAATACAGTATATGAAACAAACCTCAGTTTAGATAATCATATTCACACATTTTTTTTGCCTAATTGACAACCATGACCATGATAATTGATAATATAAAATTATTGTGCACCATGAGCAAATTATAAAAAATCTTTCAGAATGCTTTCCATTCTTGAACTGCATCGAATCGCATCGAATCGCATCGCATCGTACTGAATCGTTTTTTATAGACATGTACTGTATCTTTTCTTGTATCGAATCGTGCCCATGTATCTAGATGCGAATCGTATCGTCTTTTACATGAGAGATTCACACCCCTAGTTACTACTGTTGCTTAAATGTTACTTTTGGATTTCACTTTTAGCCACAGATACAGCATCGGCATTATGGGAGTAATATTGTACAAATTGTATGAAGTTCCCATTAAAATAAATGAATAGCATGAAAACGATCAAGGCCAACATTATATTTACATTCATTTAAAAATGGATTTTGGTGGAAAAACTATAATGTGGTTCTTTCTGAATTAGATGGCACAGAGTCAGTCTGGGCAGGCTAAAATAATATACTGGGCTCTATCTTAACGACGCAAAACGGAAGTAGGAAAACGCAAAGCGCAAGTAGCTTTGTGGGCGGATCTTGGGCGCTGTTGCTATTTTACCGGCGGGATAATGACTGTTGCACCCGACTCAAATCTAAAATGGGGTGGTCTGAAGTAGCTACATTACTCATGGGTGTGGTATAGACGTAACATGCAATAAACCAATCAGAGCGTCATCTCACATTCCCTTTAACAACAGGCACGCTTATTCCATAGCATTGCAGATTTGCCAGCGCAGCCAGGAGCGTTCACAGTGCTATAAGCACTGTTCAGTTGGGAACAGTTTGCTATTGATTTTTCCTCTTGACAAAATGTAATACAGAAATGTGACAAATACATACTTTCCGATGTTTTGGGATCACTCTCACTGAATCACGAGATTATGAAATCATAGTGATATTTTTGCAATGTAATCTAACATTACCTCACTATAGACAATGCAGATCTGTCAGATAAGCTCTCCTCTCCCGTGCTGCTGCTGGGGCATTTGGGTTAAATGGCATCGGCATGCAGTTCAACATCACGTCTCATTAAGTCCTCTAATATTCCCTAATTTATGTCATCAACACATCCGTGATTCGTGGAAATGTGTACGTCAGATTCTATTTTTTCACATCTTAATGGACACCACACTGATTTCCCTCGTGTGGTAATATTTTTCCTTGTAATTATGTATGGTTTGCAGAAATGGGAACTGTGTCGTATAGATGAGAGGAGCGAAGTGTGCGTTGCGCAGCACAGGCGGCTAAGCGCTCCTGCAGGTGTAAGCTACGGCTGTACGTTACCATCAGGCAACTCAACAATGAGAAACTGTTTCTAAGTTGACCTAACTTTCCAACTCTGCACAGTATCCCAGTAACATCATGACAGTGGGCTATTTACAATATTTTCTGTAGCGTTTGTAAACACGTTATCGTCAACTTAATGCACGCACAACTTTGTACATAACATAAATTGTAGTCAAGTTTATTTGCTGCTTTCTTTTACTATCTATGGTTGCTGGTTAACAGCACATAATAAGCTGATTTAAGCAAATTCACTTACTCAAGACTTCAAGGCCATCGTGGATATAAAACGTTTTGAAAACAACGAAAGGATGGAGGGAACATAGCAAAGCTTGGAGTTATTTCAGATGGGCTACAACAAGGTAGGCAAATTGTGGTGCTTGTCAAAACCTTAGCGCAGCTGGAATAATGCTTAAGCTGATGTTAAAGCGCACACAATATTTAAAGCCATACACAACGGTAAATTGGAACACAACTAAAGGTAACTTTTGCCTTTATATGAAGTTGTCCAAATTAATAGGTCGTATAATTAGGCGTTGATGTAAAGATATTGCATGTAGATGTTAGGTTACTAAATTTCCAGGTGACCAATGCACGAACAAAACCAGGAAACGGACAAATATTATTAAGGCTTTGAATGTTTCCGTCGGTGCACGGGGGGTGTCTGTAGATCGGTGTGCATAGCATTCATTCCTGCAGGCCTGTGGCCATGCATGCCCCCTTAAAACAGCATCTGAATTTGCGCCACTGACTTTAGACCAGGAGGTTGCTGGTCTGTGGCGGAATTGTTTTCTGAAACTGCAAAATATCAACAGGAAACATTTACGCCGGAACACGCCCCCTCTTTTCGCTGACCAACCCCCTGTGGGCACAGTTGAATTTCCTAATTTACGGACATGTACCTGTGGAGGGAAAATTCCAATAAGCCTCCTGCTGCATCCTGTGTCTCCATGGAAACCCTGTGGGACTGATGCATCCTGGGGGTGTTATGGGGGTGCGCTACAGGAGTCACACTGGTGCTGCTCCTTCAGCTCTCCTCCCTTAAGTGCCTAATCTATAAGAGCAGCCATGAAACCTCATCAGCTGAGAAATGTGGAAATAAAATATGGCCGCCGTTACCCATAATCCCCTGGGGGCACTTTCTCCAGCAGGCCATGCAGCTCATCCTACGCTTACCTTACACACTCAGACACACACACACACACACTGAGATGCACACACTCACACACTGAGATGCACACACACACTCACTCACACACACAAGACACATATACACACACACACTGAGATGCCCACATACAAACACACACGCACGCACGCACGCACACACACACACACGCACGCACACACACACACACACACACACACACACACACACAGACACAAACAATCTAAAGGCCACGTCATCAACTGCGTAATTAACTCCAGTTAGAAACAGAATAGCAATATGAATGACAGCACAGAGATATATTGAACAAGTAAAACATTCTTATGAGAAACACGTGAAGCGACAAGATTCAATTTTGCTGCTGAGATTGGTGCAGTCATTAGGATCGGAATGAAATTCCCGTATCGAGTGATTCCAAAGCGGGAGAAGTGGAGCGCCGGTCTCCTGGCGACTATGGTGATGAGTAATCCTCTGAAACCATCACGGAACGCCGATCCAAGGGCCGATTAAATTATGCCGAAGCCATTATATTATTTCATCAATTCAGATCAGACACATGGTCTAAGAGGAAATGGGTTATCATGGTCAGGATAAATACACACAACACACACACACACACACACACATCCCCAATCGGTTTAGCAGCATATGCACCTGACAGCAAATTCTCATCCATCAATAACTGAACAGCTACACACACAAACATACACATACACACACACACACGCACATACACAGACACACACGCACACACACTCACACACACACATACTGTACACACACACACACACACACACACACACAGACATATGGTCCAGTGCCTCCAACTGCAGGTGCGTCAGCCCAGAAGAAAACTCCCAGAGTTCCTCAGTGCAGAACAGGAAGTGGCAGATGGCAGTGGCTTTGCCATGCCACGGTGCTTTTAGTGGCCCTAAGCGGCATTCCGACGGGCTGATGGGGCTCTGTGCCCGCTGCCATTAGACAAGGACCATGAAGCAGAGACACGGCACTGCCCAGCACATCTGGACTACTGGGGGTGTGTGTGTGTGTGTGTGTGTGTGTGTGTGTTTGTCTGTGTGTGTATGTGTGTGTGAGTGTGCATGTGTGCATCTGTGTGTGCATGTGTGTGTGTGTGTGTGTGCATGTATGCGTGTATGTGTGTGTGTGTGTGTGTGTGTGTGTGTGTGTGTGTGTGTGTGTGCATCTCTGTGTGTGTGTGTGTGAGTGAGTGTGCATGTGTGTGTGTGTGCATCTGTGTGTGTGTGTGTGTGTGTGTGTGAGTGTGTGTGCATGTGTGTGTGTGTGTGTGTGTGTGTGTGTGTGTGTGAGTGTGTGTGCATGTGCGCATGGTAGCGGTGTTCTCTTGCCACACCATCCTCACGGTCTCCTGCATGGGACCTAGAGAGAGAGAGAGAGAGGGAGAGAGAGAGGGAGAGAGAGAGAGAGAGAGAGAGAGAGAGAGAGGAGAGGGGGAGAGAGAGAGAGAGAGAGAGAGAGGGAGAGATATTTGATTTAATGAAAAACCTTATTAGCATACCAACTAAGGATACCAGTACAACAATTGAAATACTCCAATGACAAACAAAAAAAGAACAATAAAAAGGGTCCCATGGAGGGCTAATACAAAAGCCCCATATACGTAAAGCAATAGGCACCATCATGGTGGCCAACAAATCATGAAACAATCTGACATCCCCTCAGGACTGAATGATTTAAAAAAGACTTTCCTTCAACCACATAGTTTAGACATGTACAGAACTACATACATAGCATGCACTGACATGTTGCCAGAAAACACGATTGCAACAAATCAGAAAGAATGTTTCCTTGAAACATGTTATTCAGCATCAAAAAACAGCGACAATGCAAGTCAATATGTTAAAAAAGACACTGCACCTCATTGAAAATTTCGCTGACATGATTGGTTTCTCTTTTTAGTTTGCAAACAATATTTTTCAAACACTCAAAAACCCTTTGCTCAAAAACCCCTTCCCTCATGACATGGGATAGTTTCAGAACTGTGCGGTATCACTGCAGTAATTCTGACCTAAATTTCCCTGTTTCACCCTCACTGCGTTCAATTGCAGTGGACACACACACATAGACCGACACGCACACGGACATGGACACACACACAGACACACACAGACACACACACAGACACACACACACTCCTCCGCTAAAGCTTCCACCCGTTCAGGCCCAGTTACCAGGTGCACCGTGGCACCCTCCACCTACTCATATATCCTCCACCTACTCATATCCCCTCCACCTACTCATATATCCTCCTACTCATATACCCTCCACCTCCTCATATACCCTCCACCTACTCATATACCCTCCACCTACTCATATACCCTCATATACCCTCCACTAGTGCTGGGCGGTATGACCAAAAATGTATATCACAGTATTTTTCTAAATTCTTACGGTTTCACGGTATATGACGGTATTTTTTTTTCATGCATAATCAGATGTTCACAGCATTTTCTACAGATTGAGAGAGGAATTGCTGCAGTACATTGACTAAGGATGGTCTATTTTACTGTCATGATGTAGAATAACTCCACACTAGTGGTAATGCAGTTTTGCATGGCCCCAGAAAATGATGCTGTTTACAAAGAGCCACTCATGATTCTAATGAAGAATCTAATCAGAATGCAAAGACAATTGCAGTCAAAATACAGAACTTTTACTGTGCAAATTTCACAAACATCTTGTAGCCTATAAAACCAATACAAAAAGTAGTGCAACTTTATACTTTTTTGAAAATTATACAATTTAAAATGAAACCTCTCTGCTAATATGCTTACTCTGTCAAATAGCCCTATCAGAAACATGCCTTATTGTTATTGTGTGGTTTACATGACGTTAGTGGTAGGCTAACGTTAACTTCATGTGGATGTGGATGTCTTGTTAGCCTGCCATTAGCTTCGGTTCAGTTCGCTAGGCAAAACATTAACAAAAAAGTTCGTTTTGGTGCCTAGATGACAGTCAGGATCATTTCTAACTAGCCAGCTAGTATTGCTCAGTGCATGTCCATCACATGCTTTACTTGCTACCTGAATAATTTCAGCGAATATTCTTAAGGTGAGATGAATGATAAGCTCATTAAACTTCACTGTGTTCGGTGGGTTGCTAACTAACGACATCACCTACTAGCCAGCTAGCTACAGCTGTTGAACAATCTCAATAGAATTTTCGTGACGGTAAATCCCTTTCAATGCAGTATCCCTTAATGTTTTTCCTTAACTAAAGAAACAATTTAAGGCATTCTGTGCAACACCCTTAAATAAACCTCTTATCTAAGGAGAAATTAAGCCTTAAGGGTCATACTTCAGGTGTTTGTGTTTACCCTCACTATGCCTCGCAGTGGCATTATGCGTGCATGTGAAAAAAGTCCCGTCTGAAACACTGTCGCGCGGCGCAGCGTTCCAAACGTTGTGTAATCAAATACACCGGTATGGCGGTATATTAAAAATTCATCTCATAACGAAAATATACACCAGTATACGGTGTGAACCGGTATACCGCCCAGCACTACCCTCCACCTACTAGCAGGCACCTACTCAGGCCAGTCTGAGACAGACTCCGCCTACTCAGGCCCGTCTGAGACAGACTCCGCCTACTCAGGCCTGTCTGAGACAGACCCCGCCTACTCAGGCCCTGAGACAGACTCCGCCTACTCAGGCCCGGCCCTTTGGGATCCAGCTGCAGCAGACTCCTCTGCCTTATGAGGACATACTGCTTGTAGCAGGCACCTGAACACCAACAAACTCCCCACTAGGCTTAGCAGGCACCTGTAGCAGGCACCTGTAGACCAACAAACTCCCCACTAGGCTTAGCAGGCACCTGTAGACCAACAAACTCCCCACTAGGCTTAGCCTTATAAAGGGCAACACAGGGACGAGCTCACCCCCCAGCACAACACCAAGATGGACAATTTGGTTGACTTTTTCCAATAGTACTCAAAAAGGCGACAATGCCATTATTATTCGACTTAATAACATCGTATCCCACTATCTCTCCAATGGCTAAACTGCAAACTTCAACACTGGCATCAGAAACAGGTATATACCGATACACACAAAAGATAGAGTTTGCAGAATGCAACAGACGGCAACTTGAGAGAGAGAGGAGAGAGAGAGAGAGAGGGGAGGGAGAGGAAGAGAGGCGGGAGGGAGAGCGAGAGAGGGAGAGAAAGAGAGAGAGGGTAACAGGGAGAGAGAGAGAGATTGGCAGAGAGAGTGCGAGAGACGGACTTAGCTGTTCCCTCCTGGGTGCTGAGAGCAGACACGATGAAATTAGTTGCTGCTCAGAGCTAAAACACGCACACACGCACACACACACACACACACACACACACACACACACACACACAGGTGTGTGCAGTGCTGGGCTCCACACTCTCTTACTGCTCATTCCCACATTCAGAACTTAACTGAGCAAATATTGAGAATTGACAGGAAACGTATTAAGAAATAAATAAACTCTTAAGTCTTTTTGTTTTCAACCCACTGTAAGGATTTAGTTATGACAAATTAATCAGAGCAAATCCCCTTCGTGCCTCACAATGGTAAACCACCTAGGGGTCACACACACAGACGCACACACACACACACACACACTCACTCACACACACACACACATACAAACTCAGTAAAAGTCCAAGTCAGACTTTTCTCACTTTTCTGTAATGGTTGTCTATTCCAGACTCAGCTTGTGTTTACTCCAGTCAGCACAACCTGGGAACAGAACTCACTTCCCCACATCCCTCCTCACTTTAAACAGCCAGAGAGAAAGAGAGCGAGAGAGAGAGAGACAGAGGGAGAGAGAGAGAGATCCTTTGCTTAACCTGTCAAAGTCTGCTGACACACACCTCAGGAAGCAGACCATTTTCTCCTGTGAAGTGTGTCTGTGTGAGTATGTGTGTGACAGCTGCACAATTCCCTCAGCAGGCTCAGTAGAAGAATGAAAAGAGAGAAAAAAACCCTTCCGTCAGACTCAAACTCTCATGTCTCCCTCCATCAATATTACATGAAGCACTCAATGACATTATGAACACTCAGCCTCAAACCAGACCCATCTCTCTCACTTCATCTCTCTCTCTCCCTCTCTCTTTCTTTCTCTCTCTCTATCCCTCTCTCTCACTCTTTTCTTTTCATTTACTTTGTTCACCATAATTGCTTCACTCCATCCATCCTCCATATCCTCCATCTATAATCCTCCTTTATTTTGCTCCCCTCCTCCCCTCCCTCTCCTCTCCTCCCTCCCTCTCCTCCTCCTCCCTCCTCCTCTCCTCCCTCCTCCTCTCCTCCTCCCTCTCTCTCTCCTCTCTCCCTCTCCTCCTCCCTCCTCTGTTGTTGGTGTGTTTGTGAGGAGGAGTAACAGATGGAGGGAGGAGGAGAGAGGTTGGAGAAGATGCTCTACAACAATCTGAAGTGGCACTCCATCCCTCTACACACACACACACACACACACACACACACACACACACACACACACGGTTCACATCCATGTTAAGATGCTCCAGAGACTCTCAAAACCAGACTCAACTGCCAGGCTAGTACTCAGACACACACCCAAACATGACCAAGTGTGTGTGTGTGTGTGTGTGTGTGTGTGTGTGTGTGCATCTGTGTGTGTGTGTGTGTGTGTGTGTGTGTGTGTGTGTGTGTGTTGATGGTTGATGAATAAATGAGTGCTGTGACTGTGGTTGTGACAGACACAGAGCTGCTGCTGACAGCAAAGAGGATGAAGAGAACAGAGGAGCTGAAGAGAGAGAGAGAGATGGAGGGAGGGAGATAGAGAGAGATGGAAAGAGAGAGATGGAGGGAGAGAGATGGAGAGAGAGAGAACAGATGAGCTGAAGAGTTCTCCTCAGAGAGAGAGAGAGATGGAGGGAGGGAGGGAGAGAGAGATGGAGAGAGAGATGGAGGGAGAGAGAGAGAACAGATGAGCTGAAGAGTTCTTCTCAGAGAGAGAGAGAGATGGAGGGAGGGAGGGAGAGAGAGATGGAGAGAGAGATGGAGGGAGAGAGAGAGAGCAGATGAGCTGAAGAGTTCTCCTCAGAGAGAGAGAGAGAGAGATGGAGGGAGAGAGAGAGAGAGAGGGATAGAGAGAGAAACACAGGAAGAGAGGGAATAAAGAAGTGAGGGGGTAAGAGGTCTCCATATTGAAGAAACCCTCCACAGCATCTGTGTTCACAAAACATCTCCCTCACACACCACACACACACACACACACACACACACACACATGCACGCACGCACGCACGCGCACACACATACACATTTTAATTATGGAAATGCTTTATAGAACTGTATAAATACAACTCAGCTCAGAGATGCAGACTCCAGCATCAGCACCCTGGACAACAGCTAGGGCTCCTGCTTTTGCTCTCTCATTAGGAATACATCATCTTCAGCATCAGCACCCTGGACAACAGACAGGGCTCCTGCTTTTGCTCTCTCATTAGGAATACATCATCTTCGACTGTACGCTGATTCCTCAGCATTTCCTAAGGAAGTCATGTCCATGGTGTTAACAAAGGGCCTGGTTGCCAAATTAGCTTTAGTTAGACTTTGGACTTTGCAGATTGCACATCACTCAAGTTAGGGCCCTATATGCCTTTACACAGACTCACCTAACTCTTATGCAACAGCCCATAATAATATCCAGGGATCTCCCACATCAGACGTCAGACTGGCCGTGGTGCTGGGCCATACCATACAGGGCACAGCCAAACAGTCACCGTGGCAATGCAGTGGTCATTAGCCAGGGTTCCAGTGAGGGCCTGCTTGAGTGGACAGACTCAGCCTTTATTAAGCGCATGGAGGGTGTGTGAGGTTCCTTCATTAAGCGCATGGAGGGTGTGTGAGGTTCCTTTATTAAGCGCAGGGAGGGTGTGTGAGGTTCCTTCATTAAGAGCAGGGAGGCTGTGTGAGAGCGCAGAGCAGCAGCTTCAAGTCCCACTGCCAGTGGGCAGAGAGGGGCCGGCCTGAGTGACGTCCCTTTGAGCTCTCAGGCTCATATCCAATCACAGATGCAATATTTATCAGCAGGGGCCAGCAAGAGGCAGTCTGCCTCAGCGGAGATAGCACCAGAGTGACCACTGCTGCCACATTTCACTCAGAAGAAGAACAAGAGAGAGAGAGAGATGGGGGGTAAGGTTAGAGATGGAGACAGAGAGAGACAGCTATGAGAGGATTAGGAGAGAAGAGATGGAGAGAGAGAGAGATGGAGAGAGAGAGGGAGAGAGAGACAGCTATGAGAGGATTGGGAGAGAAGAGATAGAGAGAGAGAGAGAGAGAGAGAGAGGGGGTAAGGTTAGAGATGGAGAGAGAGAGAGAGAAAGGGAGGGGGTAAGGTTAGAGATGGAGAGAGAGAGAGAGAGAGAGAGAAAGGGAGGAGGTAAGGTTAGAGATGGAGAGAGAGAGAAAGGGAGGGGGTAAGGTTAGAGATGGAGAGAGAGAGAGATGGGGGGTAAGGTTAGAGATGGAGAGAGAGAGAGAGAGAGAGAGATAGAGAGAGAGGGGGAGGGAGAAAGGGGGAGAGACAGCTATGAGAGGATTAGGAGAGAAGAGATGGAGAGAGAGAGAGAGAGAGAGAGAGAGAGAGAGAGAGAGGGAGGGGATAAGGTTAGAGAAGGAGAGCGTTAGAGACAGCTATAAGAGGATAACAGGTAGTTAGAGATGGAGAGAGATGAATAAAAACTATCACTCCTCCTGGGGGAAGTAGACAGTTGTGTCCACCTAGCTGCTGAGTACATCCAGTCCTGCCAAATCCTGAGAGAACAGCCCATGTTCCATCATCAATAACATAATAATCCAGTAATCATAATCATTAGGGGTGTGAATCTCTCATGTAAAAGACGATACGATTCGCATCTAGATACATGGGCACGATTCGATACAAGAAAAGATACATGTTCATAAAAAACGATTCAGTACGATTCGATGCGATTTGATGCAGTTCAAGAATGGAAAGCATTCTGAAAGATTTTTGATCATTTGCTCAAGGTGCACATTCATTTTATATTATTAGTTATCATGGTCATGGTTGTCAATTAGGCAAAAAAATGTGTGAATATGATTATCTAAACTGAGGTTTGTTTCATATACTGTATTGAAATGAAAAAAGAATAGTCTACATTTCAGTCAAACACAGCAGCCAAATACAACATTTTTTTATAGACTTAATAGATTTTATAGTTATATCTGATTGTTTTCATGGAGCTGTAGCCTTGTTGAGGTAAGACAATGCCGAAATAAAATAAAACAGTGTAAGACACTCTTGGCCTTTTCTCATATAGCCTACAAGAATAAAATAGGCCTACATATCAATGAACTCTCTGGGTTTATTTTGTTCCAACGGATACAAGTCTGAGTGAATATGAACAAAATAATTGGCTAATAATTTGTGCATCGTTCTAGCAAGGGACACATTATTATTTACCATTAAGGAAATCCCTTCATCAAACGTAATTCTATACTCTACAGACTATCGTTGCTGTTTAGTGTTGCGCTGGATTTTGAAAAACAAAAGAGTAAAAACTGTAAAACAAACGACCGAGTGCGAGTTGTCACATGCTTAAGTTGCAGTAGATGTATGGGTAATGAGGTCATTTGACAACTTTGGGCACAATTCCGTGCCACGTATAGTTTCAAAACCGGAAGTGGGATGAACGCGCTGCTTGGAACGTAAATGAGTCTGAGCAAGCAGAAAAGGTTGTGCACCGATTCATTACAAGTTAATCGATATAACGACCGGTTCATTTCAGTTTTATTCCGATACGGGGCTTCACGTATCGATGTAGCCGTACCTTACACGTTAAAAACGGATACCGATACGTATTGGTTAATCTTTACACCCCTAATAATCATAATAATCAGCCAGGTGTTATTTTTAATAATAATAATAATAAATATAGCTGCAAGCAGCAATGTGGGGGCCAATCAGTGCGCTATAGCAGGAATGGCGTTGCAATGGCATGAGCAAGCACTCACAGCAAGTTTGATTGCAATTGGATAAAGAATGGCTGACAAATAAGCTCATTTACTTTGTTATACTGCCCCTAGAGGCAAATATTACACCAATGTACTTGTGCGTTCTCACAATCAGCTACCATGTCCCTGGACTTCATACAGCAAAGAGTTGCTGAGATGTGAGCTCAATTTGTCTATTACAGCACCCCTAGAGGCCAAATGAGACCACTTTCCTTGCATGTCCTCACAATCAGCTACTATGTCCCTGTATCAAGTTTGGACTTCATACATCCAAGCGTTGCTGAGATACAAGCTCACTTCCTGTATTGTAGCGCCCCCTATAGAGGCCAAATAATGCCAATTTCCTAGTGCGTCCCCACAATCAGGTACCAAGTCTCTATACCAAGTTTGGACATCATACATCAAAGCGTTGCTGAGGGACTTCCGGTTATGGCGAGCAGCTGAACGGTCGCGTGGGCCTGAGCTCTGGCGAATTTGAAATAACTTTTAATATAATAACGTATATATCGAGCGGGTTTTGACCAAAAACATTTAGAAAGTCTATATGTCGTCCAGAAATCGTGGAAAAGGCCGACAACCTAAAGATAAAAAGGCAGACTTTGCAATGCCACACGAAGAACACGAGGAGTCCACGGATCCAGAAGAGATGCTAAGCCATGGCGAAACTAGCAGTGATGAAAACCAACTTTTATCAGCCATACATTCGCTGAGGAATGACTTTTCCACACAGCTGAGTGAAGTGATCTCATCTAACCGAGAGATAAAAGAAGCTATAGTGGCCTTTTCTGAAAGGCTTACAACAGCTGAAACTAGTATTAGCACAGCTGAGGACCAGATCACTTCGCTAACGAGGATGTCTGATACCACACAGAAAAAGGTCCAGAAGCTTACCATGCAGATGGAAGAGCTTGAAAATCGACAACGCCACTCCAATTTGAGACTACCAGAGGGGGCAGAGAAGGGAAATGCTCGTACATTCCTAATGGCATGGTTACCAAAGGCTCTTGATTTGTCCATAGAGCAGCCCTTCACCATCGAGCAAGCCTACCGGCTGGGTTCCATGCTATCCATGTGGGGTTACATGCCCACCAAGTTTCGTGTACCCCGGTCTTTCAGTGTCCCGGGAATCCTTGACGGAAATTTGGGCATGCGAAAAAGAAAAAAGCATGCGAAAAAGAAAAAAAATCTTGATTTCTTGGAATGTTAGGGGTCTTAGGAAGATAGTGAAGCTGAAACAAGTAATGTCCAGGCTGAGACAACTAAAAACACAGATTGCTTTTATTCAGGAAACTCATTTGCTGTCTGATGAATATTCTCCCCTAAAAAGGAGATGGTCAGGTCAAATCATATCTGCTTCATATTCGTCCCATTCAAGAGGGGTAGCTATACTGATACACTCCTCAGTTCCATTAAGAATCTATAACACCATACAAGACACAGCTGGCAGATATGTCATTGTTCAGGGCTGTTTACTGGATCAAGATATTAACCTGGTATGTATATATGGGCCTAATAATGACGACACACATTTCTTTGATAGCTTATTTCTGACTTTATCAACATTACATGGATGCCTCTGCCTGGCTGGAGATTTTAATTGTACGCTTGATCCAACTCTTGATAAATCCTTAGGATTAGACACTTCACACACGCAAAGCAGGAAAATAATTCAACACTATATGCGAGGGCTAAATAATTCAACACTATATGCGAGAGCTAAATAATTCAACACTATATGCGAGAGCTAAATCTTTGTGATATTTGGAGGCATAATAACCCGGCTAGACGGGAATATTCTCGTCACTCAGCTACGTATAATTCATACTCCCGTATAGATTATATTTTATATATTTTCTTAATTATAGTGTTAAGGCAGCTCCTAAGAGGTCTTCAGTGTGGCGATTAAGCCCACGATGGCTACAGGATAAAGAGTTTTTGGAATTTATTGGAACAAATATAGATGTATATTTTAAAATCAATACAGATCAAACATCAGCATCTATAAGGTGGGAGGCATTCAAAGCCTATATACGAGGGCAAATGATCAGCTATACAAGCAGTATTTCAAATAAACAACACCTTAAACTAATAGAGTTAGAAAGGGATATTAAAGAACTTGAAACAGAAATTAATATACAAGAGACAGATGAGACCAAACAGAAGCTTGCTATTCTTAGAGCACAGTATAATGAGTTATCTACAAATAAAGCAGTATTCGGTTTAATGAAACTAAAACAGACATTCTATGACCAAGGAGAAAAAGCGGGAAACTATTGGCTTGGCGTATAAAAGCAGAGCAAAATAAAAGAGCTGTTTTAGAACTTGAGTCAGAGGCAGGAACAAAAATCACTAATCTACAAGTTATTAATAGTACCTTCCAGTTGTTTTATTCAAAGTTGTACACATCGGAAGATTCTACAGTTTCTTATTCACTTCATGATTTCCTAGATGGAATTGAAATACCTGTACTGGGGAATAATGCCAAGAAAGAACTTAACTCCCCAATTTCATTGAGTGAACGATCAGAGGCTATTGATAGTATGAAGGGAGGAAAAGCACCAGGGCCTGATGGTATCCCTATTGATATCTATACAAAGTGTAAGGGTATGCTGCTTGTACCTTTTTTGAATATGTGTGAGGAATCATTAGAGAGGGGTGAGCTGCCCTTATCACTTAGGAATGCACTTATAACTTTAATTTTGAAGCCAAGAAAACTCTCTACAAAGTGTGAATCATACCGCCCTATCTCCTTGATCAACAATGATGCCAAAATAATAGCAAAAGTTCTGGCCCGAAGGTTGGATAAACATCTGTCATCAATTATTGCTCCAGATCAAAATGGTTTTATAAAGGGAAGACAGGGATTCCACAATGTTCGTAGATTGCTGAATATTATACATGCTAAGAATGAGGCATCTGACATGGCTGTAATAGGACTTGATGCAGAAAAGGCCTTTGACAGGGTTGAACACCCATACCTGTGTGAAGTGCTTAACCGCTTTGGGATAGGCAGCTACTTCCTTAGATGGATAAAGGTCCTGTATCATGACTCTAGGGCTTCACGTTTGACTAATTATATGGTATCAGGGCAATTTTCTCTACATAGAGGCACAAGACAGGGCTGCCCCCTGTCCCCTCTTCCTTTTGTATTGGCCATTGAGCCCTTAGCTATTGCAATCAGAAATAATAATGAGATAGCTGGCATCAACATAACTAATATTGAGAATAAGATAGGATTATATGCTGATGATGTGGTTCTCTTTTTGACTGATCTTAAAAGATCTATTCCTGCCTTATTAAAAGTAATAGGAATATTTCGCAGCTTTTCAGGATATAAAGCTAATGCAGCTAAATCTAGCATCATGTTCCTGAAAAATTCTGAAAGACTAGGCCCACCACTATGTACACCTTTTAGGAATGTTTTGGATAGTTTTACATATCTTGGAGTTAAAATTACACCTACAATAGATGCTATGGTACCAGCTAATTACTACCCTGTGATGAACTCTGTAGTAGAATCTATTAACAGATGGAAATCATTGCCATTATCCATGATTGGACGACTTAATATTTTGAAAATGAATATTCTTCCTAAGTTCCTTTACCTCTTTCAAACTATTCCACTTTCCCCTCCTTCTGATTTTTTCACCAGAATTAAACAGATTTTTTGTCATTTCATTTGGAACAGTAGACGCTCCAGACTTCGCCTTACTTTGCTATACTTACCATATGACAGAGGAGGAATAGGACTGCCTTTCCTCCAGGGATACTATTGGGCCGCACAATTAAGAGCAGCCTCATATTGGTTTGGGCCTAAAACAGCACTACAATGGGTGATGATAGAGAAAGTCACAACCTCTAAAATTCCCTTAAGCTTATATCTCTACTCAGCAAATGTTTCCATATTGAAAAAAATCACTCAAAACCCCTTTGTTAGAAATACTGTGATAATATTTATCCCAGTTCACCCCCATTTGGGGGAATAGGAATTTTACTCCAGGCACCAATGACCTTGGTTTTAAGTTATGGGTGGATAAAGGTATCAGTAAAGTATCAGATCTATACGATAACAATATTCTTTTAAGTTTCAATGAGATTAAGGAGAAACCCGCTGGGTCTAAAGATGCCAGCTGCAGCAGCAACATTTCCGGAAAGGTACTGGCTTGATGAAAT
>NC_055957.1:6757214-6759714 GCF_018492685.1 Alosa sapidissima | reverse complement strand
AGTCGTTAGGGGGGCATAACATAATGATTGATGGCAGAGTTGCAACGGTTTGGCTTGAATTCCCTGCTACTTGAAAACAAAGAAGATGGATATTGCTGTTGGCCAACAGTGTGACACGAAATAAGCTTGTTTTAAAATGACAAAAGTTTGAACTAGCCAACTAGCTCTGCTGGTAGGAAATGCATGGGACTCTGTCTGTGCTGTCCTATTGCGTGCAGAGGGAATTTGAAAGAGAACCGATTATCCCGCCCCTCGGACTGAGCACTGCGAACGGTGAGTGCCCAGACCCTACATTTTAATGTGGGTCTGGCTCGTCAGGCTAGCATTTTGGGGATGGCCAATACTAAATTCAATCAGATTCATAGCCTACATCTTGATGTGTTGATATTGAGGCAATGATTCCATGCAAAGGCTTGAAGCAGTAATCCATCCCTGGGACCAGGGTCCCAGAGTTAAATGAACATTGGTATCAAAGGGATCTAGCCTACTACTAGGACTATGGGCGTCGGAGGCATTGTGAAAGTGGGTGGGACATTTCAGAGGGGGGGGTACGGGGGTCCTCCCCCAGAAAAATTGTTTTGGACTAGATGCAATTTCCTGAATTCTGGTACATTTTAACAGGTTATTTAGATACTTCTATATAACAAAATAAAGCCAGCCTATGAGATTAATAAAAAGTAAATCATGCATAATTTAAAAATAACTCAATAGGCTACTTGGCTATGCAATAAGGTTTCCATTACAGCACCGCAGACGTTCAATGAACGCATGAAAGCGGATGGTTTGTTTGAAATCCCGACACTCTTTCAACTACAGTACATGGAACGTAATAGTGATCATCAAATACCTCCCCAGAGTTCAGTGCCCATCATCAGGACCCAACATTTAACAATATAATCAAACAGTCCAAAAGTAAATTAAATATCAAACTAAACCGAAAATGTCATGCTTTTGAAGGCCTACCAGTACTGTATGCCGCTCCAAGAAACACATGTCTCAAAATAAAACTCGCATAAGAAATAAAGGGCTGTCTCGAATACAATCCTGCCCCTAAAGGCCTGTACTTTGTCTTAAGACCCCGGCCATAATTTGAGGATTTACAGTATCTTAGTAGACAAACTGTCTTCAGATATCCAACAGAGTGAATAGAGATTGTGCAGTCTTAGCTGTGGTTAGTGACGTGATGCTGTTAATGGGGAGTTTTACATAGCCTAGCATAAACCTATAGGTTATTATTTATTTGCGTACCTATAAGGCTTTTTACCTTATCAAAAGTGAGGGGGATGACTGATCTCTTCAACACTGCGGGGGATTTGGCGCTTGTCACTGTGTGTGTGACAGAAGCGGAATGGGAGAATGCGTGTAACAAAAAAAAAAAAGTTTGAGCGATTTACAGTACGTGCAAATGGGAGAATCCAATGAAAATGACAATGAAGCACTAAACAGATGCTGAAAACAGCACTGGTATTTCGAACGGCACAAGTGGGGGGGTCCAAACTAACAATTTTAAAAAGTGGGTGGGTGTTTTGTAAGAATTTAAGAAATGTTTGTATATTTTAACTTTTAAATGCATCAATCAGGTGCACTTTCAAAATAAATTCAGAGGTCAGACTTGCTTATTTTTATGGAAATATTTGTGCTGTAGCCTAAGCTATTTTGCACTTCAGAATTATAACCATGCACACACAGGTGGAATAGTTATGGTGATATTGCAATAAGTTCACAACCACAAAAACATATGCTACATTCCACAGTTCAGAAATGTTCAAAAATGTGTGTACATTTCAGCACTTCATCAAATTATTCAGAAGTGGTCACCTGTGTTATTCAGCTAGTTTATTTAAGATAATATATTGGTCATTGTAATGGCCATAGCCTATAGCCTACTGTACATGCTATTCCTTTTTCAGGATGTACCCATATCTGCATGATGTGAATGTTTGCATATGGCTTATGTCAGGCTTTATATCAATATTTGTGTCTCGTTATTTGATTTTCTTCATATTTTTGCATTAATGTCACTAGGAATGCCAATATAAATATATTCATTTATCTGTAATGGGATTGGCTGGAACCTGACAATATATAAGAACCAGGATAGTGGGATAAATCTATGGCTGAGCAATTTACAAAAATGTATGTAGGTCTACTGACAAATAGTTAGAATACATTATAATTTCGCCCCAATGAGGCTATGTAGAAATGTGTTGCAATTTCAAAACCGGATTACTCAGGAACCACTTATTGCACAGAGGCATGCTTTATATCCTCGTATTCGGTACGGTTTGCTGTTTATTGTGATATTGGGTTTGCCACGTGTTGTGTGAAGGGTTAGTGAAATATTAAACAGAGAGTAATGGGTGTGCACTGTGTGCAAAATGCAAATATGATTAGCCTAAATTGCACGTCGGTTCAATGTTAATTGTCTCGCGAACCATTTATCACAGAAACTTGGCGCTAATATCATTGGAAAGCTTAGATTCCACACGTCCACCTGATG
>NC_055957.1:6752214-6754714 GCF_018492685.1 Alosa sapidissima | reverse complement strand
GATCATTAGGAACTGTGCAGTGTCACATGATTAGGAACTGATCATTAGGAACTGTGCAGTGGCACATGACTAGGAACTGATCATTAGGTACTGATTATTAGGAACTGTGCAGTGGCACATGACTAGGAACTGATCATTAGGAACTGATCATTAGGAACTGTGCAGTGGCACATGACTAGGAACTGATCATTAGGTACTGATCATTAGGAACTGTGCAGTGGCACATGACTAGGAACTGATCATTAGGAACTGTGCAGTGTCACATGATTAGGAACTGATCATTAGGAACTGATCATTAGGTACTGATCATTAGGAACTGTGCAGTGGCACATGACTAGGAACTGATCATTGAACTGATCATTAGGAAATGTGCAGTGTCACATGATTAGGAACTGATCATTAGGAACTGTGCAGTGTCACATGATTAGGAACTGATCATTAGGAACTGATCATTAGGAACTGTGCAGTGGCACATGATTAGGAACTGATCATTAGGAACTGATCATTAGGAACTGTGCAGTGTCACATGATTATGAACTGATCATTAGGAACTATGCAGTGGCACATGACTAGGAACTGATCATTAGGTACTGATCATTAGGAACTGTGCAGTGGCACATGACTAGGAACTGATCATTAGGTACTGATCATTAGGAACTGTGCAGTGGCACATGACTAGGAACTGATCATTAGGAACTGATCATTAGGAACTGTGCAGTGTCACATGATCAGGAACTGATCATTAGGAACTGATCATTAGGAACTGTGCAGTGTCACATGACTAGGAACTGATCATTAGGAACTGATCATTAGGATCTGTGCAGTGGCACATGACTAGGAACTGATCATTAGGAACTGATCATTAGGAACTGTGCAGTGGCACATGACTAGGAACTGATCATTAGGAACTGATCATTAGGAACTGTGCAGTGGCACATGACTAGGAACTGATCATTAGGTACTGATCATTAGGAACTGATCATTAGGAACTGTGCAGTGGCACATGACTAGGAACTGATAATTAGGAACTGTGCAGTGGCGCATGACTAGGAATAGGAGGAAGAAAGGGATGAAGGGAGCAGCAGCAATACTGTATGACATCATGAAGGATGAGAATATGACATCATAAAGGGTGAGAAGATGACATCGTAAAGGGTGAGAAGATGACATCATAAAGGGTGAGAACATAGCATCAAACAGGGTGAGAAGATGACATCATAAAGGGTGAGAAGATGACATCATAAAGGGTGAGTAGATGTATGGAAAGTGAAGGAATAGGTGGATAGAGGGACAGAGAGAGACTTTGACTTTAAAGTTCCTTCATTATCAGTCAAAAGGTAAACAACAACGGGGTCATTCCACGCCAACTCAGCCACCCATGTACATGACACCTCTCAGATTTTGCAAAGCGGTGAATATATGCCTAATGTTACCAAACAAAGGAATCTGAAGTTTCAGGTCAATATCTCAAATGGTTTGCCTGTGGCGTCCATTTGAATTTCGGGTGCCACGGCCCTAATTGACACATTGGAATTTCACATTTCATCTTTTGCCATTTTTGGAAGCCCATAACGTCTGTTCTAATAGTGGTAGAGGGCTGGAAACTGGTGTGGTAGTTCATTGTAGCCTGTACTACACAATTCTGGAGGCAGAATCAATATTCCTTGATGTTTAGGTGAGAGGTGGGTCACCAAAGTGCTAAAAAATGTTGACGGCATGTGTGATTTTTCACTTTTTGGGTCGTCTTAGCACCACAATTAATGATCATATTTATTCTAAACAGGATTATTTGTTATATGTGGAAACCTTGCTCTTGCCTAAATTAATTTCAAGGGTATGGTACCACTGGTGAGGGTTTCATTGGGGTCCAAAAACCCTCTCCGGCAGAGGTGACTCTTTTGGAACCCCATATTTGGACCCCCAAATGACCATGTGGGCATTTGATGATCCTAATGGGATTTATACCAGATAAAGATACATATTTGTTCTTTCTTTTAATGAAATAAAAATTCAGACTATGAAGCTGAATTTTGACTATGAATTTTATTCTTTATAATGAACCATTTTGGACATTGTTTCCAGACGTCTGGAATGTAGATCAGGGAGAATTTAGTGATGATAAAGCATGAAAATAGTGGAAATAACTTAGTATTATGCTCAGTGATGGCAAACAATTAAATACTGAGACTCAGACTGGCCCAAAACGTTAACGGAATCCTCCCGAAGCTCCCGATTAGCCACTCCAGGCCTGCATTCAAAACATTAAAGAAATTAATTTAACAGATATTGCAACTACATGCACGGCTATATCATGAGGCTATTAATATTACATTAATACACAGGATTAGATGTTAAAATCCCTTGTGCCAAAATCCAAGGTAAAAACACATTCAGAAGCCCCTGCTCAAGTTTAACTTTAAAAAGCACACTACCCACAAATCCGCCAACAAATGGTCACAAACACAATACAAATGGCCCATCCAACAGCAGTATATAGTAT
>NC_055957.1:6732214-6747214 GCF_018492685.1 Alosa sapidissima | reverse complement strand
ATTTTCACTCTTTGGCTTCTGTTCACAGTAGGTCTGAAATTCACCCCTCATGAAATCATGAATATTATTTTTTGACCCCTAAAATCATGAATATAATTTTTTGCGCCAGATAAAAAGCACGACTGAAATGACACACAGAAATAAAGTCATGGCACATACGCCCCATGACAGAACCACATAAGAAGGCATTGTGCGTCATTTAAAGCCACAAGTCCATAAACTACTACATAAAAGACTATAAAAAACAGTGTGTGCGTACGTGTGTGTGTATGAGAGAGAGAAAGGGAGAGAGAGAGTATGTATGTGATTTACCCTGTACATTTACAAAAACTTTTAAATAAATATACAGGCCACGTAAAACTATGGTTTTATATTTCCAAAATCAAGTCCATCAGAAATTCATCACAGGTAGGCAAAAAATAACAGGTCTAATGTGTCTTATAAAACACCAACTTGCAGGCTGTGTAGACACTATCAGAGCTTAGCTACTAAACCATGGCAACAGAAAGAGAAAATACAGTTGTGCACGAGTTTAAGGAGGAGTAGGCACCTCGTTAATCTGAGTTCCAATTATGGTACAGAACCAGCATTAACAGGAGAGAGGTACAGTTTCAGTCATACATACATACATTATTTTATTCAGTCACACATACATACCTCAGTCACACATACATACATTATTTTATTCAGTCATACATACATACCTCAGTCATACATACATTATTTTATTCAGTCACACATACATACCTCAGTCACACATACATACATTATTTTATTCAGTCATACATACATACCTCAGTCATACATACATAATTTTATTCAGTCATACATACATACCTTTTATTCAGTCATACTGTATAAAAATACTTTGCCTGCCCAAAGTATTGCTCCTAGCCTGCCCAAAGTGTGTAGGGTGGAAGAGCCTGCTTGTAGGGTAGAAGACGGACATGCTCTCAGTATGATTAAGGTTAAAGGTTTGTACTGCATGCCCATTAGTTTCATATAAGATCCTAGATATGGAAAAAGGTGCTGATATTGAGGGTCTTGTAAACAATTTTTTTGTATCCACATGGCACCAATGATTTCATTGTCTGAAAATACAATACTTTGTTAGCGTTGAGCTAATATTTGGGGTTCCTGCAACAAATGCACAGGAAGATATTAAGGATAAAAAATAAAAGGTGTGATTGCATTTTTTGGTAATGTTCATAGGGCTAAAATAGTATGAAGGATAGCTAGGAACACAAAAATCAATGTGGGAATAGCTCAGTTTATAGTCAGTTGTATAAAGTACCTTACTTGGTTACATAAAATACCAGTGCGTTTTCATTCTTGATTTTCTTGATTTTGAATCTATTTATCTATTTATCTATGGTACAATGTTGCCACTTTGTACATGAAATGCCCATATACTGAGCTACTTTCGCATAGATTTTCAAGAGCCTACTACCTACCCCACATGCCATTTTAATCCTATGAAAATTACCAAAAAACACAACTTCCCCTTGTTTAATTCTTACAATCTTCAAGCCCATTTATATGTGGAGAGCTCAAATATTGGTACAACATTAATCAAATATAGTATGCATTTTTTTTTCAAATCAATGATCGATAGATAGATAGATAGATAGATAGATAGATAGATAGATAGATAGATAGATAGATACTTTATTGATCCCCAGGGGAAATTCAAGAGAATGACGTACAAACGTTATATGGTTCAGTCATACTGAGAACATGTTTGTCTTCCACCCTACAAAGTTTGGGATGCTAATAATACTTGATGTGATGTTCAGGCTGTAAAACTGAAGTCATTTCAAGGGCTGAACACAATATGAAGACAGAAATATTTTACTGGCTTTGGTTTTGGGACCCATTCTTGACATAGACAAAGTTTGAACAAAATCTGAGACAATGCAGCAACAACCTTATGTAATTAGACACGGAATGACCCACATGTTAACAGCAATATTTGAATATTTTCATGTTTTCTGTAAAGGACTGTGTGAATTTTGCAAATACTCAAAACAACTAAGTGGGTATCTAATCAACTTAGTTTTGACTTACATAAAAAGTAATAGTAATATCATTTTCAAAGGATTAAGTTATTAATTTACTTTATTATTATTTTACTTTGAGTAACTTTGAGGGTTCGCATTTCCAGTGAATATGAAAAAGTAAATGGCAAAATAAAAAAAAGACAGAGAGACCTGACAGCGACCTGACAGAGCCCTTTACAGAGAGCCCTTTACAGAGAGAGCCCTTTACAGGAGCACAAAGGAGAAGGAGATGAACTAATGTGAATGAGGGCCACAGGGAGGTGAACACGACAGAGACACAGAGAACGAGAGAGAGAGAGAGAATAAGTGAAAGAGATAGTGAATGAGTGAGAGAGAGAAGAGAGAGAGAGAGAGAGAACAAGAAAGAGTGATAGTGAATGAATGAATGAATGAATGAGTGAGAGCTAGTGGATGAGTGAGTTAGAGAGAGAGAGAAGAGAGAGAGGGAAGAGAGAGAGAGAAGAGAGAGAGAGAGAAGGGAGAGATATAAGAGAGAGAGAGGGAAGAGAGAGAAGAGAGAGAGGGAAGAGAGCCTCCTACCTCATACTCCTAGAGATTAGAGAGTGAATGAGTGAGTTAGAGAGAGGAAAGAGAGAGAGAGAGAGAGAAGAGAGAGATAGAAGAGAGAGAGAGGAAAGATAAAGAGAGAAGAGAGGGAAGAGAGAGAGCCTCCTACATCGTACTCCTAGAGATTAGAGAGTGAATGAGTGAGTTAGAGAGAGGAAAGAGAGAGAGAGAAGAGAGAGAAGAGAGAGATAGAAGAGAGAGAGAGAGATAGAAGAGAGAGAGAGGAAAGATAAAGAGAGAAGAGAGGGAAGAGAGAGAGCCTCCTACATCGTACTCCTAGACATTAGAGAGAGAATGAGTGAATGAGTGAGTTAGAGAGACTCAGACTACACCCGTATCAAATCAGGACAATTTAATCACATTTTCTCAGCTCATTACAATACAAAACAAAGGGGAGTTTGCATTCTGATTAACAAAAGAATCTCATTCATCCATAACACCACCATCACAGACCCAGAAAGACGTTTTGTCATAAACATCTCAATTCACAATACCCCTGTAACAATTGCTAATGTTTATGGCCCTAATACAGACAACCTAGTTTTCTTTCAGAACCTCTTCACCTCCATCTCAACTCTATCTGGCTGTCCCATCATAATCGCAGGCGACTTCAATACAGTGTTAGACCCCACAATTGACAGATCTGATCACTCTAAAAGCAAACGAATCTGGCAATCCACAAACACAATAAAACAGTTCATGAGCGATTCTGGCCTTGGCGATTATAGGTGGCTTCAGCACCCAGACTCCAAATGCTACTTTTTTTCCCGTATTGATTATTTTCTAACCAGCAACTCTATAATGAAAAATATCTCAGATTCAACAATTCATCCCATAGTCATTAGCGATCATGCCCCAGTTACTGTACAATTAAATGGAACATAACTAACCAGCAGCAACCAACTAGCAAATGGCGTTTTAAGACATCCCTCTTACAAGACCCAAATTTCATCAGCTTTGTTGGGAGAGTGGGCATTCTTTCTAGAAGTGAACGACTCCCCAGAATCATCTCCTTCCCGTCTGTGGGAAACAGGAAAAGCAGTACTCAGAGGAAGAATCATCTCATACAAAAAAAGAAGGAAAAAGAACAGGAAGTAGAACTCAACAATAAAATTAAACAGTTAGAAGAAATCAATGCAAGCAACCCAACTGAAGAAACACAGGCAAAACTTAGGAAACATAAATTCAAACTCAATGAAATACTCAATAAACACACTCAATTTATGATTCACCGTCTAAGGCAGGAAAACTTCCACCATAGCAATAAATCAGGTAAATACTTAGCAAATCAAATTCAACGTAACAAAGAAAAATCCTACAACAATTCCAGTCATAAAGAACTCAGCAGGGAAGCTAACCAGGGTTTCCACCTTAGGGAGGTTTGGCTTCGGGGAGTCGTTCATTAACTGGATTAAACTTCTATACACCTCTCCTTCAGCCACAGTAATCACCAATGGACTAACATCACAAAGTTTCACTCTTCACCGGGGAACTAGACAAGGGTGCCCACTCTCCCCCTCACTATTTACAATCTTCATTGAACCCCTAGCAGCTGCCATCCGTCAGAACCCCCTCATCAAAGGTGTCCAGACTCCATATATGCATCACAAAATCAGCCTTTATGCCGACGACATTCTTCTCTTTCTTCAAGACCCCACAACATCAGTAAAAGAAACCATCAAACTCATTGACACATTCTCTAAAATTTCTGAATACTCAATCAATTGGAATAAATCTGCAATTCTCCCATTACATCCCAACAGCTGGGATGTGACGGCCAACTCTTCACCTATTCCACTCTGCACTAACTATATCATTTACTTAGGGATAAAAGTCTCCCCCAGGCTGTCAGACTTATTTAGCCTAAATTATTCCCCTCTACTCACTTCAATAGATGATGACCTTCAACGCTGAAAGAACCTCCCATTATCCATCATGGGCAGAATCTCAGTAATCAAAATGACTACTGCCCAAAATAAACCATTTACTCTGTATGATTCCAACCCAGCCCACCCCACTCTGGTTTAAGTCTCTCGATTCATTAATCACTAAATTCTACTGGAAAGATAAGACCCCAAGGATCAAACTCACCACTCTCCAAAAACCAAAAGCACTGGGAAGACTAGAGGCCCCACACTTCCAGCACTATGCCCTGGCCAATCAGCTCCACTTCATTTACAAATGGCTACACCCCACCCCTCAGACAACCCCTGGTTAGACCTAGAACAAACAATCTGTAAAGAAATTAAAATCTCAGATCTCCCTTTCTGCAGCCAGTCAATCAAAAAACATCATCCTTCAAAGCCCCAACAATTTCTATCAGAAAGACTCAGGGAGGTACAATGAAAGTTAACACACGTTTTAATCCATCAAAGGATATACAAAAGGCATAAGCAACAATAAGACAGTCTTTGGCATAGGCCCCGTCCTCGGTCCAGGTCACCGAGTGTGCAGACCCTTGCAGATCCTGCCGGTATGAGACGGCAGGGGCGGAGCCTACCCCCTGGACATCTGGACAAGGCCAAACTGGTGGTGGTTAGGGAGGGAGGGAGGGTGGGAACATCGAAAATCGGCACCTGAAAGCAACAGGCAGGTGCAAAGTAAAGTAATTATAAAGGCTGATGCAGACTGGTGATTGGTCGGAAGTAATGAATGAATGAGTGACTCATGCATTGAGTCTTCCTGACAGAATTTACGCTAAAGCTTCCATTTCTATCAGAAAGACTCAGGGAGGTACAATGAAAGTTACTGTAACACACATTTTAATCCATCAAAGGATATACAAAAGGCATAAGCAACAATAAGACAGTCTTTGGCATAGGCCCCGTCCTCGGTCCAGGTCACCGAGTGTGCAGACCCTTGCAGATCCTGCCGGTATGAGACGGCAGGGGTGGAGCCTACCCCCAAAGAATAAGAAATAAAGATACCCACCAGAATGCTTAGATGGTCATCCTCTCTGAAATAGAGCATAACAATATTAAACAGTGCATGTTGTATTATCCGGTTGAGCTCGGGAGATGAATCAGAGAAAGCAAGACAGACAGCAGAGACACATGAAGAATATACTATTAATAAAATAAACTGATGATTTGATGAGGATGAGGATGATTATGATGGATTCAACCACCTGTGACTCAAATTCTATGATTGATTTAAAGTTATGGAAGGGAATTGAGCTTGCAGATGTTCAACCCATTGAACAAGACTGCTTGAGTGACTAGTGCTTGCAGAAGCTTAGCTGAAGGGTTAACTAACAACGTGCAGGGCGATGAGCTTGCAATTACAAATGCTCAGGGTCAGTGCAGAGGATAGAGCCTGCAGTTGCAGATGCTCAGGGTCAGTGCAGCAGAATAGAGCTCGCAGTTGCAGATGCTCGGGGTTAGTGCAGTGGGATAGAGCTTGCAGTTGCAAATGCTCGGGGGACAATGAGCTTGCAGTTGCAGAAGCTCAGGTTAGTGCAGAAGAAATAGTGCTTGCAGTTAAAGAAGATTATGACCTGCACAAATGCGACCAAGCCAGTATGGGCACCAGAAACGAAGAGATGAGTAATATGATTAAATTTAGATAGCCACCACCAGACATTTGCCAGAGGAAGTACATTGATTACAAAATGCTCATTACTGCTGAGTGAGTCTTTAGTAATTAAGAACTCAGTAACCATACTGTCCATAGATTCTTGTGAGCCTTGTGACTAGCAAATGGAGTAGCTAGCTCTTAATTGATAAGCAAGTTGATGTAAAATATTACAGATTGTGAACTCCCTTTGTTACGGTTCAATGGTGAACAGAAGCTGCAAGGACAAGATGTACAGCAGATGAAATTAACAGACTACTGTCCATCCGGCAGAGGTAAAGCCATGTTAAAGAAAGCTAAATAGCACAACGTATAGCCTACTATTAGGATAGAAATGTAAACAAAGCAAGGTTTAGATTAATGAATTAATTATGTTGACTTACCCAAAATAACAGCACAGTGTAGTGTCCATGACAGATTATATCCGATTTAAGTACGACCCCTAAATGTGATGACTGTTTCCGTGAGCAACGGAATGGAGCTAAAGCAGATCCGAGGGCAAGATGAAAAGACTGAGCCATGCTTTTGCACCTTGCTCTTGGAAAGGCCCCCCAAAATAAGATGAGCAGCATAGGTAACGTTAGCTAAACGAGACAGGAAAACATGAAATAGACATTGTCCATGGGTAATAAGTTCAGAGAGAAAAGGTATAGAGAAACAGATAGAAAGCTTGAGCACTGGTGAAAAGAAAAAATGACCAGCATGGTCTGCAGCGATTGCAGTGAAGTCGAGGAGCTTGCACAAGCTCAGAGCTTTCGTAACCTCGATTCTTGCACAGCAAGAATGTAATGCAATGTGGTGCAAATCCCCGTGGAACGTGCTTAATGATCGTTCGGTTCGATAACGATTGATGATTGCGATTCGAGTCGACTGCCGAGTCGAGTTGCGTATGTATATGATGAGTGAAGTGGGGTGATGGTAGGATAAAAGAAAATAACTGTTGTGACGTGAGATTACCCGAGGTTTTGCTTGCAGAAGCTAGACCAAGGGCGGCGGTGCGTAGTGACTAGAATGTATTAACACTTTATTCTGTGCCTAAAGTGCCGGCTGTGTGTAGTGACTGGAGAAGAGTGGCTCGGGTCCATCGTAATTAATATAATGCTTTAGCTGAGCCGACTAACCACCACCAGACCTTTGAAAGGTAGCTTACCTTAATTGACGCTTGCGAGAGCTATTTGCGCATCTAGAAGGGCTTGATCCTGAGGTCTTATAGGACTCGTAAGCCGACGAAGACCATCTTCCGAGCAACTTGATTGAGGATGCAGGTAATCCTAGAGCGGCTGCTGACGTTGCAGCGCCGATGCGAAAGGAATGGCCAGTATATTGGGAGGTTGAGAGCCCGCAGCTACCAACCGCTGTCGACAAGTGGATTCTGAACCATTGTTTAGACATAGATAACCCAGTGGGTGCCCAGGTTGTCAATCAGTCAGGCAATCAGTTATTCTTATTATTACACTCATCTTTAACAGAATAATTACAACTCCTCCTCTGAAACCCTCCCTCTCTGTGTTCCAGCTTCTCTCCTCCTGGCCCAACAGCAAGCCAACCTTACACATATGCACACACACACACATACATCCACACACACTCACTACCCCTTAACCCCCCACCCACACCCCCATCCCAACACCACCTCATTCCCCCTCTCAGAGCTACCATCCCTTCTTGTCATTCCGGTCATCAATTTCATCCCTGATGATCATATCTGTAATCATCCTGGACGCAAATCATCCTTTCTGTTATTAATGTTATGTTGTGTTAATAATCCATGTTAATGTGATGTCTTGTTAAGTTACAGTATGTGTTTGTGTAATGTACATCTGTTTGTCTGATGTAGTATTCTTGTGCATGTTGTTGTAGTGTTGCATTTTCTGTAATGTCAATGGTGTTTGCAATAAAAAAAAGTTTAAAAAAAAAGAGAGAAGAGAGAGAGCCTCCTACCATCTGTGTGGAAGAGAGAGAGAGAGAGAGAGCCTCCTACCTCGTACTCTTAGAGATTAGAGAGTGAATGAGTGAGAGAGAGAGAAGACAGAGAGAGGAGAGAGAGAGAGAGAGAGAAGAGAGAGCCTCCTACCTTGTACTCCTCCTTGAAGCCGTACCCTTCAGAGCACTTCATCTGGGTGATGTGTTGGAGGAGGTCGGCCACGCGGATGGCTGGGTGCAGCTGGCCCGTCTGGTAGGACACGCCCTCCACTGCCCCCCCCCCTCTCGCGCTCCCGATCCCGCTGCTTCTTGAAGGTGTGTGTCAGCGAGTGCGAGTGTGACTGCACCAGGCTACTGGTGTCGCTGACCATCGCCTGACTCTCGTCTGTCAGAAGGACCACATGAGTGGGGGGCACGTTAGCACCACAGACACAGGACCAGCAGCACAACTACACTGACAACCTTTTCATCTGAGCGTCCACCTTCTCCCACATAGCAGCTGGCCGGTGCTGGGCCACGTCAGGGCCGGGTCAGAACCACACTCAGCTGCTACCTGGACTGCCACTGGGTCTGCTCACTGTCAGGGTAACTCAATTGAAGTTCAATTAAAAGCTCAATTAAACACATCACAATTGAACAAGGAAACTAAATTCATTTTACAAAAATGAAATATGTATCGCAAATCAAACATAACTTGCTTCTGATTAATGAACACATGATTATTCCCAAAAGCCAATTCAGTTCCAAATGGGCTAGACTCCTATGCTGGAGTGATCTAAAGAGTCGTTCCTGACGAGGCGTTCTCCGTGAGCAAACCCAGAGGTGTGATGAGGTGGCCGGTGATAGGGTGGCAGATGACCATGATATGGAGCACTAGTGTGTGAGAAGAGACGGCACAACACACACCACAGACACACACCACAGACACACACCACAGACACCAGGTTGAATGGACTGCTCTGGCTAACAGATCAGACTGCGGCCCACATCGTTTCAGACAGCAGATGCCTCTCTGAAACAGATCTGACCCTGAGCAGATACGGATTCATGCCAGAGCCTCTAAGCTGATCCTAGATCTGTGGAATGATTTAGTGTAGGTTGCTTAACATCACTGATGCTTAAAACACTCCAAAAGGCCTTTGCTACTTTCTGATACTAGTATCTTACATATTTGGCTAGGATGTGGTTTTGCTAGCTATATGAGGGGCCGTTCAGACTGAAACATTTTTTTTCACCTCCATGTGCTTCAACTCGATTGTTTCCCTATCGAACGACACACCTGACTGTGGCAACGAGCCTTGCATTTTTAAAAGCGGAGCGCAAACAATGGGTTGTTGCTCAACTGGCTGCCTCATCATCATTATTATCATATACTGTTTCATAGCAACAACATGCTATTTAGCTAAATATACTGTATCATAGCAACAACATAGACCTAATTTTTACAAATAAACCAGAGAGAATTAAAATCATCTATAATCTTGTCACTGGATTATCAGATCAATCTTACTCTGGCTGCTAGAAAACTATCAAAAACACGTTTTAAAAATCAAAGCTCAATAAGAGGAAAGCCAATGCCTTTTATTCCACAAAAAGACATGGTTCTCATTGAAAATGAAATAAAACAGGTAAACTGGCATGAGACTATTGGTAGTATACCCTGTGAGTCAGCCTGCACTGATTTAATGTCTACCATTAAAGACATTCTACTAAAATACACCAAAACAAGGGGCAAGAAAACAAATAGGAAACATAATTTACCCTGGTTCAATACAGCTCTCTGGGAGTTAATGAAAAAGAGAGACGCTGCTCTGAAAACATTTTTAAAATCAAAATTAAATACTGATCATCTCATTTTTAAAAGTTTAAGAAATAAAGTCACACAACAAATTAGAAAAGCTAGAGCAAACGTGTTCCTCAATATTATCAGCGAGGCAAAGGGAAACTCTAAAAAGCTCTGGAGGAGCATTGATAAGATACTTGGAAAGGAAAAATCTGTAAATAGACAGTTAAAACTATTGATAGATGACCATACCCAGTACAAGAGCTGAGTTTAAGCTTTCCAAAAACTCAACTCCCACAACCATCAACCTGTGATGTCTCCGCTTTCAAGTTTTCCCCAATAAACTTAGAGAAAGTGGAAAAGGTCATTTCACTTTTAACAAATAGCAAAGCTAAAGACATATTTGGTTGGGATACAGCTTTTTTAAAACAATGTAAAACATCAATTATGATACCTCTAGCCATGATCATAAATAAATCTTTTAGTGAGAATATTTTCCCCAGCATTCTTAAACCTGCTATTATCACCCCGGTGCACAAATCTGGGGATACTCAAGTGGTCTCAAACTACCAACCCATCAGTATTCTCCCAGCTGTGTCTAAGGTTATTGAAAAGGTAGTAGCAGAACAACTAATTGCTCATCTGGACTCCAAGTCCTTGTTACACCCTACTGTATGCAATTCGGCTTCAGGAAAAAACACTCCACTGAAACAGCATGCTGCTACTTTCTGGAGAAAATTAAATCTAGCCTAGATCAAGGAGGAGTGGTGGGAGCAGTCTTCCTTGATCTACGTAAAGCCTTTGACACAGTGAGTCATGAAGTACTGATTCACAAACTTGCAAAATATGAGATCTCCTCAAATGTCCAAAATTGGATAAAGTCCTATTTAAGTAGCCGAACTCAATGTGTGCAAGTAAACGGCACATTATTTACATCACTTGCCACTACCCTGGGAGTGCCACAGGGGTCAATTCTAGGTCCTCTGCTCTTTTGCTTGTATATTAATGACCTGCCTTCCGTTTGCAAGAGCATAAATATTATTATGTATGCTGATGACACTGTTTTGTATGTCCATGGGAGAAGTGCAACAGATGTGGCAAATAAGCTAACAAGTGTTATGAGCAGGGTTACTGACTGGTTACAGCATTCATGCCTTACATTGAATGTTGAAAAGACTGTATCTATGTTCTTTACCATTGGATCTAAACCCAAGACCTATCCTAAAATTTCAGTAAATCAACAAAACATAAAACATGTAGAGAAATTTAAATATTTGGGAGTAACTCTTTATTCTAATCTTACTTTTAAAGATCATGTTTAAAAATTGTGCAATACACTGAAATTTAATTTAGCAAATTTTAAATATATAAGAAATTCTCTTAGCAATGAGGCATCTAGTACATACTTACAAGCAATGATCATCCCTCACCTTCTATACTGCATCACAGCCTGGTCTCAGGCAAGTAAAACAGTGATAAAACCTTTAGAATCTTTGTACAAAAAACTGCCTTAAAATCCATGACAAAAAGACACGCCATTATCATCACTGTCATATACTGGCCAAATATAGTTTATCGAGTTTTGAAAATCTAATGAAGCACTCAAATGTGTCCTTACTACATAAAATAATCTAATGAAACACTCAAATGTGTCTTTACTACATAAAATAATTTACTGTGCTACTGCTCCCCCGTTGAAAAAGTTTGTAACACTCTGCTCTGGAAATTCTGAGCGAACTACACGACGTGTCACAAGGGGGGAGTGTAGCATCCCTCGTCGTAAAACAAATTTGGGAGTTCCTCTTTCTCATGTGTGGCCATGAGACAGTGGAATGCCCTCCCCACAGAATACATATCATGTACAAATTCTCATACCTTTTTATGCTTGACTAAGAGGTGGATGTTAAGTAGACAAGTTTGCACACATTTTTAAGATGTTGTATGTGTGTGTGTGTGTGTGTGTGTGTGTGGGGGGGGGGGGGGTTGTGTGTGTGTGTGTGTGTGTGTGTGTGTGTGTGTGGGGGGGGGGGGGGGGGAGTGTAAGTGGGCTGCTGGCGTCCATGTTTTCTATTCTAAGACTGCTTGTTTGTTAAATACTATGGCCATCACATCATCTTTAGTCCTATGGAATTTATTTATGTTACTGTTATTTTATTTTATGTTTTTATACTTGCCCAGGGACTACAGGTGAAAATTAGCAATTGCTGCTATAACCTGGCCCAAGACATATATTCCTGGATCCCAGGATAAATGTTATTTTGTGCATTGTCCCTGATTCAAATAAATATATTTCCATTCCATTCCATGTACACAACCAATTTCTACCTTGCATGTTTGCAACACTCACTACTTTGTAATACTCACGCTTTGGAGGTTAATAAAGCACATCAGTGTGAAGGCCCCCTTAGCCAGTAGATGGTCTGTGTACTGTGATTAAATGCTAGAGTCACACCATGTCCAGTGTCGTCCACTTCTGTTCATCTAGTTAATTTACTTCTCCACTTCTATTAATTTATTTATTTATCCCTGGGCAGTCAGTAAAACTTTCAGCAACTTAAAACAACTGTCCATTCGTCCTTACGTCCAGTATGTTTTTTTCTCCTGCCTGCCACAATCACTTAAGATGGACAAACACACAGGTTTGAACACAACTTTAATGACCATCCAGTCATTCAACAAGCTGTATAAATAGAGAGAGAGATCGAGAGAAAGAGAGAAGCCGTTTCCTCGGCCTCGAGTTACTCCCAAATATTTAAAGTCAAGGAAGCCTTTTCAAGGACGCCACGTTATTGAACTCCATCGAGCACTGTTCCAATGTCAAGAATACTCTGAAATTCGAGCTTTTTGTTTTGAGAATTCTCAAGGATACATCTGTGGATCCTCAGGTGAACAAAAATACCCATAATCCTCTGTGTTAAAATGCATCGGAGCAGCGCCATTCTCAAAACAGAAGCGTGCAGTTAAAAGCGGAAGCACTGAGGCGGAACCGCGGCGACCTGCTCGTCCACACTAGTGAGTTCCAAAGCAGAGTCCAAGAACGCTAGGGAGGCCTCTAGAACCTTGTCGCAGAACCCGACTCGCAAGGAAGCATTCTATCAAGGAAGCATGCTCAACTTTGGGAAACCGCAAGAAACTCATGACTGAGGTGACACATGAGATGTGGTGGGATGCCAAGGCCAAATAGTAGAATAGAGAGAGAGAGGGAGAGAGAGGGGGTGAAGGAGAGAAAGAGAGGGAGAAGGAGAGAGAGAGTGAAAGAGTAAATGATGGACAGATGGAGGGGGAGGGGAAAGAGAAAGGAGTGTAAGCAACAGCAAAATACACCTCAATCAAAACTCCTACTGCTAACTGCACTTCATACAGTGGCCTGGGGTTCAGTCTGAGTGTGTGTGTGTGTGTGTGCGTGTGTGTGTGTGTCCGTGTGTGTGTGTGCGTGTGTATGTGTGTGTGTACTGTATGTGTGTGTGTGTGTGTGTGTGCGTGCTAGTGTGTGTGTGTTTTTGCTATCACTTCACTGCTTGACACTACCCACATGGAGAAATATTGCACATTACCAATGGAGAGAACCTTTCATTTTTTGGGGGTCAGCAAAACCATAGCTTGGTGAACGGAGATGCAGATCATACCCCTAATTCATTCTGCGTTCACTCCAGCGAGAGTGAAATACATGTTTTAAAAGCTGTGTCATCACCATAGGCTATTTGTTACGATATTTACCTCTGATACAACAAGTCGTGACTTATGCCCATTAAACTTTTAACTTAACCTATACATGTAGGCCTACAACAGCCTAATTTTGAGTAGCCTAGGGGAGACCCATGTCTGAATCGCTGGGCTATTAATGCATGATAGGCCTAATTAACCTATATGAGTAGCCTAGGTGAGACCCATGTCTGAATTGCTGGGCCAGTAATCCATGATAGGCCTAGGCTATAATATCTATTTTGTAAGGAAAATGTAAAAGACATAGGACTAGGCTAATGACAGAATTGTATGCTCAAATTCAAAATAAACATTTGAAGCCTACCTCAATAAAGCATGTTTAAAGGTAACTGTGTTGTGTCTACCTGTGTCAATTCAAAGAATTGTTATTTCCATTTTTGGGTTAGACCAGTTAGTCTCAAAGTCAAAGTCAAAGTCAAAGTCAGCTTTATTGTCAATTTCTTCACATGTTCCAGACATACAAAGAGATCGAAATTACGTTTCTCTCTATCCCACGGTGAAGACAAGACATATTTTACCAATTTAAGTCCACAGACAAACATAACATTCAAGTAAACAAAAAAGTAAGTAAATAAGAGGGCACATATAATAATGAAAAAAAATAAGAGCAGCAAAATTTGGTTTAAATTGTGCATAGACAGTCAATAAAATACTAGTGCAAAGTCAGGCCAATAAAAGGCTTGGGTAGTTCTGTTTGACCTAAGTAAGAAAGAAAGTGACATAGTGGTGCAAGTTATGTAAGAGCAGCAGATGTGTTGTGTTTTCAGGACAACAACAAGTTGTAAAGTGTACAAGTGTGCAAGTGTGCAAGTGGAGTAGTGCACACGGCCATTGTGGGTCCAATGTCCAGGATGTTATGTAGCTGAGGGTGGAGGGGGCAGAGGAGGGAGAGAGTTCAGCATCCTTACAGCTTGGTGTATGAAGCTGTTGGTGAGTCTGGTAGTGCGGGAGCGCAGGCTTCTGTACCTCTTCCCAGAGGGCAGTAGATCGAACAGATTGTGAGCGGGGTGACTTGCATCACTCACAATTTTGGTCGCCTTGCGGGTGAGGTGGGTGGTGTAAATGTCCTTCAGGGAGGGGAGTGAAGCACCAATAATCCTTCCAGCTGTGTTCACTATGCGCTGCAGGGCTTTCCTGTTGTATTCAGTGCAGCTTCCGCCCCACACAGCGATACAGCTGGAGAGGATGCTCTCAATGGTGCCTCGGTAGAATGTGGTCATGATGGCTGGTGGAGCACTTGCTCGCCTGAGTTTCCGCAGGAAGTACAGGCGGCGCTGAGCTCTCTTCGCCAGTGATGCAGTGTTGGTGGTCCAGGAGAGGTCTTCGCTGATGTGCACCCCCAGGAATTTGGTGCTGCTCGCTCTCTCCACC
>NC_055957.1:6663440-6724514 GCF_018492685.1 Alosa sapidissima | reverse complement strand
ATAAATATAGCTGCAAGCAGCAATGAGGGGGCCAAGCAGAATAGGCAGGAGTTGCCATGGCAACTCAATGCTGTTACATCAGGCATATGGCCGTAAGCTGTCAGACCAAGTTTCATTTCTAGCAACCAAAGATTGCCTGAGATATAAGATCACTTTCTGTTTGGCGGCATCAAAGCGGATTTTGTGTGTTGTGCAAACGCTTCTGTCAATTGGTCTAGAAAAGTAATGTAAGGAATTGTCTGAGGATGGTCTGTGCCAAAAGTTATGTTTGTGAACGCATATTCAACTTTGACCTGTTGGTGGTGCTAGAGTGTCCAAGGTGACGACATGAAACTTGATGTAATTAATTGTTGGACTGTCTAATGCCAAATTTCCCAACTTTATACTAGATGGCTTTATAATTGCCATAGACTTCCATGGCAGAATAATACACATCCGCAGCTACAGGCCAAAATACAGTTTTGCTAATTCAGCACCCACTAGAGGTCAAAGGTCACCAAATTTCTTGAGTGTCCTCCTAATTGGGTGATGAGTCCATGTACTACATTTTGATACATGCAAGGGTTGCTGAGATATGAGCTAACAATTTTGATTGGCTGTTACGGGTGAACGGTTGTAGATCTGAACACAATAAAGCGAAGTGATCCTTGGTCTGAAGATGTCATCATCTTCGAAGGATTTGACTTGGCAGGCTTGGTTCTACCAAGCACGAATCCTTGAGGCTCCTTGACTTTGAGAAACAGCCATTGCCTAATTTTAGTCTGAATATAAGATTTCAGAAATCTTACAACACAATGATTTGTTTTTTATGATAGTAAGTTTCATGGTAGGCAAGTTGTATGGTGATATGTATTATTTCTCTCTATGTATTATACACTCTATTCACCTGTAATTTACCCTTCACATCAAATGTATTTTTTGTTGTGTGGACATTTTCTAAATCTCTTTTGGGCTTCATGGGCTAAAACATTTAGTATGTTTTAAAGAATAGCAGCCTAATGTAAAATGTGGTGGTTTTATTCAGCTGGTAACTGAATTATTCATTTTCAGTCATTGTATTTAATCCATTGTGTGAATGGTGAATTTGGTTATATTTTGAATATTTTGATATCAGGGGGTGACAAATGAAGTTGAAAAAGTTTAGGGACTTTTATTATGACGAGTAGGTCCTAACATCCAATAATTCGACTACGACCACGCGCCATCTTTCTTTTCGCTGACTGCTGTCAAGAGGTAAAGACGTGTTTGAATGTGTCGAGAAAAGTAATTGATATGTCTGTATATTTGGCTTTGAGCCATTTATAACAGAATAAACACACAGAAATACGAAGATATGAAACTATGTTTAGCGGATGTACATCTGGAGAGTTAGTTTAGATTTGTTAACATATTAGTGTCACTCTATGAACGATAAACTCTAACGTTACAGTTAGACAGACAGGAAAGGTAACGTTAGCGATTGTGGATTCGTAACGTTAATACTTTAAAATGTTGTTATCAGATTTAAGCAGGCAGTGTGTTGAGAACAGGCCGTTATCTCATGAAATACGTTGTATCGTCGAATTAAGCTTACTTTATAGGCTAACGCCTGGCACGATGCTTCACGCCATGATTGAGGCTAACGTTAACGTTGTCAGGCACGTGTTTGTGAAGGCAGGCAAGCAATTCTTCGCAAATAAGTAATTTAAGTAATGATAAACAGGATGTAATGTTGGCTTAGGTTAAATTAGTCTGATTTGACCGCGTGCATTCAAATGTCAGGGTGGATTGTGAGGTTAAAATCGCGGATGAATGTTATGTTAGGTTATGGCTAAAATAGTCTTGAACTATGAAGGGAGGGCACAAGCTTACATAAGGCGACAAACCATTTTGTTGTACATGACTCGTCTAAATTATTTTCTGTTGGCTATTTTAGGTGGTAGCCTATTTTTGTACTGTTTTGGGTTACCTAATCTCAAATGTCTTCATATAATGTACCAATTACTTCATAAATTAAACAACAACACAATTGTTTTATAAAATTCATAAGCCTAACCTTTTTTGTATGACCACCAATTCCTGCTATGAGATGTCTTGGTTTGGTTCAGACCATGGTTTTAGATATGGGAATAGATTTCACTGGGGATAGGAATTATATTTGTAAATGTAAATTGTGAAGGCATAATATAGAGATTTTTCCTTGGCTCAATACAAATAGAATGTCTACTTCTAGGACGTGGCAATGCCAAGAGGTTCTACCTTTTAGGTAGCTAATATGCTGGTTTTACACCAAAATCCTGTAGTGCTCCTTTAACAATTTTCTGTAAATTGGGAGAGTGTATTGGTATATTAAGAATGACTACAAGCCACATCACACGTTTGCAAGTTCAAAGTACATATTATTGTAAATGCTAAGTATGTATCTTAAATAATCTATATATATTTTTGTTTTAAACTGTTTTCCAGAATCTGGATATTTGAGTGTTTTATATTGAAGGTAAGCATGAAATGTTCATAACTTTTGTCACATGCATTCACATAAACAGTACAACTTTTTATTTATAATTGTGTATGACTCTGAGGTGCCTTACAGTCCTGGATAAAAAAAAAAAAAAAAAAAAGTATACTTCTCTGCTTTATTCAGAATAGTTCTGATGGCCTCAGAGTATAAAGTCATGAGAATCACTGCAGGGACTCTAGCTGTAGTTTTAAGTAGTTTTCAGTGGTGATGTGTGCCATTACTTGTGTTATGGATGAATGTGGTTTGTCATGCATATGAAAGCAAGCAAGTAGGATTTAAGAGTTGTAGAGCTGGGTTGCTTTCATTAGTTTTATTCCTGTCTCATATGCCTTTTGCTGTAGGTCAACAAAGTGTATGCCTCAGTATGGTATAGCTGTATCATACGTTTCATGGTACTTGTGCGTAGGCCTAATGGTATAACAATCCTGATGTCAAATGTGTTTCACCCTTTGTGTCAGTGCATGCAAGTGTCAGGTAAATGTACAGATATAGGGGGATGTATGAATTGAAGGTTAATAATGGCTTTAAAGCTACACACCACCCCTTTTTTATTCATTCAGTGTGGCCAACCCTTGCAGTTAACTCATTGAGTGCCAAAAACGTAATAAGTTTTTCCTTCCCATGCGTTGAGTGCCAAAAACGTAATATTACGTTTTTAGCTTTTTTTTTTTTTTTTAATTACGAAACTAGACACTCTAACACACCTTATATGTGATTTTGGGAACTCTGATGAATGGAAATGAAATATATGACGATCGAAAACTCATGAAAACGCACAATCTGGACATTTTATATGGACATTTTATCATAACTCGGTTGCCGCTTTGGGTCGAATCAGTGACTCATGCATGTCGGCTCAAAACCAGGCCATTTTCGTGGGTCTATCACTAGGTGGCAGTCTCGCCAGGTCACTTCCCGGAAACTTTACAGGCAACACTTCATATTTCATGAAAGGCGTTATATCTCCATTTCTAGAAAAAAAACAGATTTTGATGAAAACTAGCCACTGTTTAGCTTGCGATTTCTCAGGAACAGAAGCGTGTAGAAATACACGGTTTGCACCCACTGAGAGCTTAAAGTCTCACCTTTCAAACGAGCCATTGTATGTGTTCATAGCTATAACACAGAATATGCTGTGGCTGTACAAAAATCATCAACAATGGTCTAGATTGCTGGCACTCTAGGACAAAGCTTCCAAAAACAGCTTGGCATTCAGTGAGTTAAAGAAAAAAGATTGTAGGTTGTTAAAACAAGCAGTATTGTTGTAATTAAATGTACAGTATCCACATTATGATATAATGTTCCTTATCGACGATGTTGGTGTTATGTCAAGGTAAACTGCTTTGTTGAGATATACTGTAGCACAAATGAATAGTATTTTATGAAAATGGCACTGTTCTGTTTAAGGATGCAGGCTAAAATGCTGCTTTTAGCCACCAGTATCCAATGTTTCGATTTAGGAGCAGCACCATCTTATCAAAACAGATAGGTGAAATACACTAACAACCCTGAAGTTTTGTTTTGTTTGGTTTAGCATATTGATTAACAAATATCATTGTGAGTTGATGGTAATTTGCACTTGTCACCTAGTTGGCAGTGATTCGACACCTTGTTTTTCAATTGTTGAAAATGTTTTGAACATCTGGTCAGGGTTTGCAGACTATATAAACAGTAATCATTGTGTGTGTGAATGTGTGATTTTATTGGGAAATTTGTTGAAAACATCTGAAATGCTAGACTCAGTTATTAGTCTCATAAAGTATTTTTTGATTTCAGTATGCTTTGCTCATGCTTTTAAGTGTTGTATAGTTTCACTTTTGAATGTAAAGAAGTTAAAGAATATTTATGATGTAAATATGTACATTGTTGTTGCCTGTTTATCAGAACTAATGAAGTTAGTACAGTGTAACTTATGAGATGCTTAAGGAAATGTAGCATGTCAGACTTGCCTGTTTCTGATGTGTGTTCTGTGTGTTTTGCAGATGCCGTGTCCAAGCAAGCGCTCCAGGGCAGGCAAAAAAATACAGGCTGATTTAAGGTCCACTAAGGTCAGGCTGGTAAACTTTTCATTCTGTCCTGATTTATTATGATTGTGTGTATAATAGAAAACATGTCATTTTGAACACCGTTTAAATGTTTCTAGTTAGCAATTGCAGTAGTTTTTACATTTGCTTGAATGTTTAGGGGAAGGCAGGTGGGCTGTGTGCAACCATGTATGTCAGGTCATGTATGCAGGTTTGTGAAAGAGTAGGAGGTGGTTTCCTTCCTTCTAAGATGATGTTCTGATACACATACATATGCTGCAGTTTTATCCTCAGAATGTTTTTGAGATTGTACAGTACAGATTATATGATTCAGCTTTCTGCTTTTTATTAGTGATTTAGTGGAATATTTGGTTTGATATGTGGTTTGATATCTGCATTATATGAATGTTGAATAACAATTCTCTAGTAAATGTACAGAGTCAGGTAGTGGAGTGCAAGTCTGACTTCATTGTCAATAGGATCATAATTGTATATTAAATTGTTTTAGTATGATGGTTGAGTTCAGGTTCATGTAAGTGCCGCATCAAAAATGTGTGATCATGTATGGGTTGTTTTATAGCATAGATGGATTCTTTTATGAGAGGGAGATTATTCAACACTGATATGGTCAGATACTGCTTGGTCATGGTCAGTGGTAGGAGGATCTTTGTTGGCTGTCCAGTTCCTCACAGATGATTATAAAATTCTGGCCTCACCTCAAGATCGATGTAGTGGTTGTTACCAGGATAGGCATTGTACTTTGATGTGATGGCTCTTGTACCATAAGCACTTACGTTACAGTAATCTTGATGCAGAGAAGGGCAGCTGTGTTAGGAATGGACTCAGGATGGTGCACTGTTTGTAACGCTTTACACTTAGATGGTGTCATGACTGTTATTGGCATGCAAACAGTAGAAATGTTTTCTATAGCCAAGTTGTCCAACTTTGATTGGTGAATGGAAAAAGGGTGATTTATTAGCTCTATAGATTGAACATTAGAGGCATACTGTATAAATGTGAGCTATGGTTCTTTCTAAACATACTACTACTACTACTGTCCGTTCTAGTTGGCCTCCCTGCATACGTTGTAAAACCTTTGGAGATTATCCAGAATGCAGCAGCAGCATGTCTGATACTTTCTCAGCCTAAGAGGACGGATGCTTCTTGTTGTCTGCATTGGCTTCCTATTGCAGCCAGAATTACATTCAAAACCCTGACATTGACATATATGGCTTTTACTGGATCAGCTTATTGTAATAATATGATCCCGCCTTACATTCCTTCTAGACCACTGCAGTCCTCCAATAAACAACTTGTGTGTCGTTCAATGATTCAGTCTAGATCTAGATTTTTCTCCTTTGTGCTACCTCAGTGGTGGAATGAGTTGTCTACTGGTACTTCCTCTGATAACAGTTTGCACTTCCTAGTTACATCCTAGGTTATTTGTTGCCATTAAGTTTTTTTTTTTTTGGTTGTTTTAATTGTTTGTTGCCAACAGATCATTGAAAGCCACAGCAATGAAGAGGACGGATCAATGATTTTATTGTTATGATTGTTGCGTCACAGATTATCTTTAACTGTTGCCATAGCAATTGAGCAATTTTGTATTAACATCTTTAGTTGTATCAACATGTATTTTTTACTGGAGTCATTATAATTTTACATTATTAGTGTTATTATATGTTTGGATGATGGTGTCTGCCAAATACCATAACAAATGTGAATGATTGCATGTTTTCATAGAAGTGGAAAGACATTCAGTCAATTACACTGGGTTTTTGTTGCAACAGTTGAATGGTCAAACAACCATGGTATCATTACATGTGACTGATTAATGTGTTTTGTTGTAGATGCCGGCTGATGTCGCTGAGTCAGGACAGACTACAGTGGACCGAGATACCGAGGTTTTGCCACCGCTACCTCGTAAAAATAAAGCAAGGGCCGAGGTTTTGCCAGCGCTACCTCGTAAAAAAAAGGCCAGTGCTCCGCAGTCTTCGGACGCCAACTTTGCTCCCGTACTGCTCCCGTACTGTTCACGTACTGCTCAAACTCAGCCAAACTCTGCTGAAACTCTGCTCAAACTCAGCCAAACTGCTGACTCTCTGAATATGTGCCATGACTCTGCAAACCCACTGTCAAATACTTTGACTTCTAATGCTACTAATGATTGTTTGATTGAATCTGTTGACTTCCCAGAGAGATCTGTGCTGATGGGGTCCTTTCATCAAGGCGATTCACGGTTTGGAAATGTGCGCAACAAGCAGTGTGGTGCCATCAGTTTGACTGCTGTTTTGAAGTCCAAGATGAAGAACGTGTGGAGTTGGGAAACTCGAGATATTGATGATGTTTTGATTAAGGGAACTGTTCTTTACAGGTCAATGAGTGCACAGGGTAAAATAAGAGACCAAGGAAGGGGTTACATTGCTGTGTCTGAATTGCCTAGACAATATGAAGTGTGGAATTGTGATTTCTCAATAAACTTTGCTGATTCTTACACTGGATTTATTCAGGTTGATGACTATGACGATGCTTTACGTGATGTTGCCATGCCTTTTGATGTAGCACTGCAGCGGGCGCTGTTTAGCAATGATGCTTGTTTGTTAACCATTTGTGCTAACACATGTGCTGTAGTGAATGCAGGAACCGGGTTTGCGTTTGTTGATTCACACGTTAACAGAAACGTCAACCAGAAAGGTGAGAGGACAAGTTGTGTTGCATACTTCAGCTCTATACACTCCCTGGTCACATTTGCTTACGACTTTGCGCGATCTTTTGGCATAAGCACACCAAGGTTTGAGGTAACTGGAGTCACAGTAATAATTGATGCTGATGCCCAGATGGACTATTCATCCAGCTGTTCAATGAGCTCTGCAAGTTGCCGTCCACTCTACAGCGATGTGGTGAAGCGTAAGCTTAAAGTGTGTGAACGAGTTGTAAGTGGGTCGTCTACAGTTGCAGCTAATTTCACAAGTGGCACAGAATGTTCGCAGACAAGCAGACCACTGTACAGTGACGTTTTGAAACGAGTTTCCAGTAAGGATGTTGCGCAAAACAAAACTGCAACAGACGATGTCATTGTTATTGATGCAGGTGCGCACGAACAGTCTTTTCAACCTGTAAAGTGTGATGTGCAGGCAAATGATGTCATTATAAGTGATGTAAGATTTCACAAACAGGCTTTTAAACATTTAACTCGTCAGGATAAGGATGCACTGTGCACATGTTTAGGTCTTCAAAATGAAAATGTTGATTTAGGCCTAATGGTAACCACTGATCTCGATGACATGGGATGTCCCTGTAAGATAAAAAGCATAAAACCTGACGGGAATTGCTTTTACCGTAGCTTAGCCTTTAACATTTGTCACAATGAAGACAAGCATTTGAAAATAAGACGGGCTGTCGTGAAACACCTTCAGAGACACAGCACCAAATTTGAAACATATTTGAGGGATGAATACACATCTGTGCAGGACTATGTGACTAAATCTAGAATCTACTACTGTGGTTCATGGGCAAAAGAGATTGATATTTTTGCTGCTGCTGACTTATTGCAAACAACTATATTTACTTTTAATGATGGAAGATGGAATATGCACCGACCTGCATACTCACAGACATGTAGAGAGAATTGTATCTATTTAAATCACACTGGTAATCATTATGAAGTTGTTGAATGTGTACAACACAAAGATGCAGGAAGGCCCTGTGCAAGAACATGCCAGACAGTCAAGATTGATGACAACTTGAGGCCACAACGGAAAAGAAAGTTGAAAGATGAATCAGAAAATGTGAAAGCAAAGAAAGAACGCCAACGATATCAAAATGATAATTACAGACGGAGAAAACTTCAGTATGACAAAGATAAGTACCAGAAAGATGAGCTTGCCAAACAGACTAAGCGTCAGTGCTCTCGTGACTATTTTCTAAAGAAATACAGAACAAATCTGGACTTTAGGAAATTCGTGCTTCAGCGTTTTCAGAGACGATATCAAACTAATCCAAATTTTCAGAAATTACGAAGTGCTTATTTTCAAAAGAAATATAAGGAAAATACAGATTTTCAAGCAAAGGTGCGAGAGTATTCCAAAGACAAATATAAGAGAAACCAGAAACATCAGAATGCTGTCCGTGCTTATTCTAAGGCTAAATACATGAGAAACCAGAAACATCAGAATGCTGTCCGTGCTTATTCTAAGGCTAAATACATGAGGAACCAGAAACATCAGAATGCTGTCCGTGCTTATTCTAAGGACAAATACAAGAGAAACCAGAAACATCAGAATGCTGTCCGTGATTACTCTAAAGTTAAATATAAAACAAACAGCACATTTCAGAGACTTGTCCGTGATTACAGTCATATTAAATACAAGAAAAACATTGGATTCCAGAACAAAATTAAAGAGCATAACAAGAGGAAGTATCAAGAAAATGAAAACATCCATATAAATAAAATCAAAAGAAGTCGTGAGAGTTGTTTAATATGGCAGAAGAAACGGGAAGACATTGGCCTAGCTATTGATCATTTTCATCAGGAGGTCAGCCGCGGTCCTGAATATGTATGCTCAGTATGTCACCGTTTACTCTTCAGGAAGCAAGTGGTTGAGTGTAAAAGACATAACTATGAAAGAAAAGGAGCAGAAGTGGCTGCATTGGCTAATAGGTGCATAACATTGCAATATTTACATGTGTGTGATGTTGAATGTGATCAGAAATGTAATTTGTATGATAGTCCATCAAGCAAATTATGGATTTGCCATACATGTCATCGTAAAATACTTGGAGGAAAACTTCCCGAAGAGAGTGTTACCAACAACATGCATTTGGATGATATTCCAGCGGAACTTAAATGTCTGAACTCTTTGGAACAACATCTCATTGCACGTCACATTCCCTTCATGAAGCTGTTGTGTTTGCCTCGAGGCCGCCAGAGAGCTTGCCATGGTCCTTGCGTCTCTGTTCCTGTTAATAACACACATGTGACAAATATACTCCCAAGAAATGAATGTGATGACAAGATGATAAGAGTGAAACTGAAACGCAAGTTGACGTATAAAGGTCATTACGAATACATGTATGTCCACACTGATCGTGTCAGAAATGCACTCAGGTATTTGATGGCAAACAATAAATGGTATAGTGATGTGACTATGAATGAGGAATGGGTAAACTCTCTGAATGGCACTGACCAGCATGAGGAAAGTACCAAACAGGAAACACCTGATAACAGTGATGATGAAAATGTTCCTGAAGAGCAAGCAGAGGAAGATGTGACTTATATCAAAGACCAGAATGGGCTTTTGTCAGATACATCATTACAACCTGTCGATCTAGGTTCAGAGATCATTGATCAGAATTTTCAGGACATACTTAATGTGGCACCAGGTGAAGGTAACAGTCCAGTGAGGTTGCTGTCTGATAAAACCAACGAGGCAAAATGTTTCCCTGTTTTGTATCCATCTGGTGGACCTACATTCCATGATGAAAGAGAGTCCAAAATAACTCTGTCACGGTACCTGAATACACGCATTCTGAATGCAGATGGGCGTTTTGCACAGAACACAGACTTCATTTTTTACGCACAATACATATCAGAGGTGCATCAAGTTATATCTGGTGTATCAGTGGCATTACGCAAAGGTGGTGGCAACTCCTCTCTGAAAGACGCATCACCAGAAATGTTTTTGAACTCAGAGTCGTTGGGTAAAATATTGCGCAATGATGAAGGATACAAGTTCTTACGAGGAATTCGTGGCACACCTCCATACTGGATGTCAGTTCAGAAAGATTTATTTGCCATGATAAGACAACTGTCCATACCCACGTTCTTTGCATCTTTTAGCTCTGCAGATTTGAGATGGCCTGAAATGCTGAGTTCTATTCTAAGAATAGAAGGTAAACAAACATCTGTTGATGATCTTGACTGGTCTGACAAATGTGGACTCATACGTCGAAACCCTGTGACAGCGGCAAGAATGTTTGATCACAGATGGCATTGCTTTCTCCGTGATGTAATCACGTCGCCAGCAGAACCTATAGGGAAAATAAAGGACTACTTTTATCGTGTTGAATTTCAACAGCGTGGTTCTCCTCATGTCCACTGTCTTTTTTGGGTTGAAAATGCTCCCAAGATTGATAAAGAGAGTGATGATGAAGTGGCACAGTTCATAGATACATACATCACCTGTGAGATTCCACCAGAAACTGATGCAGAGCTTTACGAGGTTGTGAGCAGCGTACAGAGGCACAGCACAAGACACTCAAAGACTTGCCGCAAGAAAAACACAGTGTGCAGGTTCAACTTCCCACGGCCACCATCAAGCTGTACTTTCATCACAAGAGGCGGTAACTGTGAGGACTTGAATGGCAGTGATGACAATACAAGTGCAAGTGCAATAATAAAGAATGTTAAAACTGCGTTGACCATGCCTGACATGAATTTTGATACAGCCAATGCATTTTTTGAGTCTCTTGGGATAGATCAAGGTTTGTTTGAAAAGGCGTACAACATATGTTCCAAAAAGAAAAGCATTGTCCTGAAACGAAATCCTGGAGACATTTGGGTGAACCAGTACAACAAAGACTTACTCCGTGCTTGGCAAGGCAATATGGATATCCAGTATGTCACAGATGCCTTTTCAGTTGTGGTCTACATACTGTCGTATATCACAAAAGCAGAACAAGAAATGGGTTTGCTCTTACAACGGACACAAGACGAGTCAATGAATGGCAACCTTGATGCAAAAGCAGCATTCAAACAGCTTGGAAGTGTATACCTACACAACAGAGAAGTTTCAGCCCAAGAGGCAGTGTATCGATTAACACACATGCACTTGAAAGAATGCTCTCGTGACGTACAGTTCATTCCAGTTGGTGATAACCCTGTTAGGATGAGTTTACCTTTGCATGTCCTCCAAACTAAAGCCCAGTTCCAACAGTGTAATGACGAAAGCAGCATTTGGATGACCAATGTGATCGAGAGGTATAAGAGCAGACCCCAGAATGCACAATTTGAGGATTTATGTCTGGCCAGTTTTTGTTCTGAATACAGAGTTCTATCAAAGTCACAGGTTCCAACTGAAAGAGATTCACATGACATAATACAGCTCAACAACAACTGCGGCTTTGTGAAACGAAGGACCCGAACTGAACCTGCTGTTGTGAGGTATCCCAGATTTTCTCCCACAAAAAACCCCGAAAAGTACTTCCATTCATTGCTGCAACTGTTTCTGCCTTACTATGAAGACTGTCACCTCAAACCGCCCCAGTTTGATACATATGAACATTTCTATAAAAATGGTGCAGTGAAATGTGGCGTTGATGTTCAAAGAGTTCAGTTGATTGTGGATACCAACAAAGCTTTATTTGAAAAAGAAAGTGATGAGATTGACAGAGCTAAGCAGTTGCTGGAAGACAAAATTGATCTAGAAGATGCCTGGGCTCAGATATGTCCTGAAACAGAAAAGGAGCGTCTTCGTTGTTTAGATCTGATGAAAGACAAAGTTGTAGATGATGAAGGTGATGATGATGACAAACTCATTCCTGACCTGACAGCAAACCCACAGACTACATGCACTTTGGAAACAAATCATGTGTCAATGCCCAGAGAGGATGCATTGCATTTATTACGGTCATTAAATGAAGAACAGTCTGCCATATTCTATGCTGTTCGTAAGTGGTGTTTGCAGAAACTGTTTGGACAAAATCCTGAACCGTTGCGATTATTCATCACTGGTGGAGCAGGAACGGGGAAAAGCCATTTAATCAAAGCGATACATTATGAATCTACCCGGCTGTTGTCACAGATTGCTGAAAATCCTGAGGATCTCACTGTGCTTCTAACAGCACCTACAGGAGTGGCTGCATATAACATTGGCGCTGCAACAATCCACAATACATTCTCCATCGGTGCAAATGTCAAACTGCCGTATCAACCACTAGGTGATGAGAAAGTCAATTCTTTGCGAACCAAAATGGGCAGCTTGCAAATTCTGATAATTGATGAAGTGTCCATGGTCGACCACCGTCTTTTGGCCTACATTCATGGTAGACTGCGTCAAATCAAGCAGACTGGTGATTATTCCTTGTTTGCAAAAGTTTCCCTGATTTGTGTGGGTGATTTTTATCAACTCAAGCCCGTGAAAGGCACCCCTCTTTTTGCTGAAAACAAAGGAGCCAATCTGTGGGACAACACCTTTGAGGTTGCAGAACTGACTAAAGTTGTTAGACAAGAAAATGCAGCATTTGCGGAAATGCTTAATCGTCTCAGAGTCCGTAAAAAGAACGAACCTCTCACCGACCGTGATGTTCTCACATTGAGGCAGCGTGAAACTGGTGAGGAATCTACAGACATTCATGTGTATGCTACAAATGCGGAGGTTGATGAATATAACGTGAAGAGACTGCAAGAGATCTGCCCAGACGCAATCAGCATACGTGCTCAAGACTTTGTCCGAAATCCCAAAACTGGAAGAATGGAACGGAAAGTTGGCTTTCACACAAAAGTTTTCAACTCTTGCTTGCCTAAATGTGTTTCGTTGGGTGTTGGAGCCAGGGTCATGTTGAAGAAAAACATAGATGTGTCTGATGGCCTTGTCAACGGAGCATGTGGCACAGTTGTGGAAATCATTCAAAGTCAACAAGACGATGACATGCCTGCAGCTATCCATGTGGAGTTTGAAGACCCTAATGTAGGAAAGATCCAGAGGTCAAAAGCAAAAAGGGTTTCCGAACGTTCAACGATAGTGGAAGTGCAAGAGGAACAAGTGGCTAATAATGGTGGTGTACGAAGGCAACTGCCGATTAGCCTGGCCTGGTCAGTAACTGTACATAAATGTCAAGGGCTTACTGTTGAAAGGGCTGTTGTATCACTCAAGAAGATCTTTGCTCCAGGGCAAGCATACGTTGCGTTGAGTCGCGTGAGAACTCTCGGTGGGCTGATAATTGAGGACTTCAAAGAATCTGCCATATTTTGTGATAACAAAGTAGATTCGGCTATGGAAAGCTTGCCTAAGTTTAACTTTGGAATGTCTGTTTCATCCAACATTAACCCTGTGTGCACAGTAGCACTTCACAATGTACAGAGTCTGAATGCTCACATTCAGGATGTTCAATCCCAGAAAGCCCTCATGAATGCTGACTGTATTTGCTTAACAGAGACGTGGCTCAATGTAGACACTGAAGAAGAGCCACAACTTCCAGGATACATCTTCAAACACAATCCGAGAGGAAACTGTTACGATGACTCCGAGCCAGCCTTTGCAGCACTGAAACAACAACAAAGAGGTGGAGTTGGTGTGTATTGTTCAGAAAACATTGATGTGCAGGTGTCAATTCCAGAAAGATGCAATTTGGAATGTCTGTATTTTGAAATACCTCATGCAAATTTGACTGCTGCTGTATTGTACAGGCCCAGCTCATATAAGATTGACGTGTTTCGAGAGCAGTTATTACAGGTCATCTTTGAACTTGAGAAGCATCCAGGAAGGAAAATCATCATGGGAGACTTCAATGAGGACATATTCGTATCTTCTACAATTCTCAAGTTACTGGAACGGCATGGATACAATCAGCACGTACAAGCAGCTACAACTGAAAAAGGTACATTAATAGATCATGTTTACACTAAAGGCACAGAACATGTTGTTGTTGAAGTTGTGCAGACATACTACAGTTTTCATGAAGCCATACTGATCTCACTGTTGTAATAATGTTATCTGTGATTAATGATATTTGTCTTTGAATAGGTAAGTATTTATATTCTGGTTATGTTATGATGTCATTATGAGTTTACTCCATAGTCCGTCCGCTAAGTGGGGTTCGGGTGGGTGGGTGGTGGCAAGGAGAGAGCATACACTGGACGGCTCCTTGCAGGGCATGGGAGGGGTATAGGGGCCATTTTCCAAAAGAAGTTGCAAATAATGGTAAAGATATACAGATGAATGTGTAAATATCAGAAAACAATACAGTTGATTTATTATCTAGGTGATTTTTTTTTAAGTCAGTGGATCGTTCCTTAATTGTCTCAAGCATTTTAGGCTATTTCTTGTTAATGTTGGTCAAATTATTTCATTTTGGTTGTATTATACCAAGTTATGTGTAATGCTTTAAATGCTAACAAGAATCCAAATTAAAGTTATAATGAATGGACAGACATAGCGTATTGAATGTTTATATCTTTACCGTTATTGTAAACCTTAACATTATCAGTGAATTACAGTTAAGACGATAACAGTCAAAGACAATAAACACAGCTGTTGAATTTTAGTCCAGTAAAATAAAATCAGCCATATTATTTTACACACATATTAGTCAGTTGAAGACTGGTATTATTATTGCAACACTGAGTTGAAGGAAAACAATACCATAAATCTTCATTGAAGTGAAAGAATAAATTGTGTATGAATGAATTGTCTCGAGATTGTGTAAGAATGCTGAAAACAAACAAAGAAAACAAATCTTAAAAGTGCAACTTCTTTTGGAAAATGGCCCCTATACAGGGAACTTTTTTGTTCAACATATTCATGAATTATGGAATTATACCAAGTGGACAACTAACTTACAGTTTTCAACACATACAGTAGTGTGACACAAAAAGTATTCTGCTTCACCCTTATTGTGATATATGCTTTGGCACAGTAAAGTCATGATACCATATGTACAAGATCACTTAAATAGTGCTGATTACAGACAAACTCTGTCATTTACTGTGGAATCAGTTTTGTTGCCTTTAAGATAACACAGGTCAGAGGCCCAGCCTACATCTCGCTGCAACACCAATATTTCTTGAAAAAGGGCAGGATCTCCAAGGACATTCTGATTTTCTCAGTTTTATTGGTGGAGTTGCCACCAGTACCAGGGCATTTGAAGGACATGAAAGCCATGGACAGCAATGCAATCTGCTGAGAGAAGCATGTGAGTAAACATGCTTGCTAGAGACAGGTGATGTGTAAATGAGTTAAATTCAAGGACACATTCAGAAGAATACTATTTGGATTAATAAAAAAAAGACAGCAACAGCAGCCCTTATTCCTGTGTGGGACTACACGGCTGTTCCAAGCAGTGAGTTATATGTCTACCGAGACTGACAGGTGCATCTTAGCAATGTGTACTGTATATCTTTCATACCAATTGAACTGATCACCTTACCATTTTTGTTTGAGTGATGAAAATGCATGTTAGAAGATATTTACATATTTAGCACTGTCCACTTGGTATGCAGTTCTGTAAACAGGGTCTAATACACACGATTACACAATTTAGTATAACACAATTCTAAATTGCATTGTTAAAGTACTTCAAATATGCATCAGTTGATCATTTAATTTACAAATGTGGCAGACTTTAGATAATTATTTTTTTATTTTGTTTATGTAAAAATTATCTTAAAATGCTCTTAAAATGCTATGTTTTGACATGAAGAATTCTGAGAAGAAAGTTTGTTTTTAGATTGGGTGAGGACAATTCAGTTGGCTGCTTAAATCAACCCAGGACAATTTTCAGCCATTAGTCCTATACAACTACTTAAAATAAGACATACTTAATTGTTTAAGTTTTATGTTTTTCTGCCTGTGTGATGTGTTGTTTGTTTTTCATTTGGGCCTGATTTTGTATTAGACTGTTCTTTTGTGTGGGACTGATTTGTTTTAGCTTCAACTGTACTAAAAGCATTTTGTTATCACACCAAGGACTGTAATTTACATGGTGTGTAACATGTTTCTTTACTTGTTGATACATTGAATGAACTATTTTTATTTTATTTTATTTATATATTATTATGTTTTGTTTTGTTATGTTGTCAATTATTGTGAAGTATGTTTTGGCATGGATAATTACAAAGAAGGAAAAAGAAGGAAGAGTTATTGATGTTATATCAGAAGAGTTACTGATGCTCTATACATTTCATTTCATAATGGTATATACGGAATCTGTTCACTAACATATTGCTAAATTTTACTGCTGGATCTGTACAATTAACCACCACAATACAATGGACTGAATGCAATAAGTCTTACTTTGTAAGACAAAACTGAACCAACCACTTCAGAGGTGTGGAGTCGAAAATGCTGTCATCAGATCTTCTGGCATATTGACTTTATGTGAGTACTCATTATATGTAACTGTACATTTTTTCAAAGACAGGCATCCTAATTCTGATTCATCCATATTTGACAGGATGTGAACTTTAAGAAAAAGACATGCTGCTTTATTTCACCTGTGTATAGCATGTAGACTTTTATTATTTTTTTTATTTTAAATGTACATCTGCTCTCAAATGACCATACAGAAAATGTTGGCCCAGGCCCAGCCTCACAGCCTTCCAAGTGGCCTGCACCAGTCCTGCTACGGATCACGGACATCCGCCAGCAACGCAGCCTTCCGAGTGGCCTGCACCAGTCACAGAGCCTGCTGCAAATGACGGACATCTGCCAGCAACGCAGCCTTCCGAATGACCTGCACCAGACACAGGGCCTGCTGAGGATCACGGTCATCCACCAGCAATGCAAACTATCAAGATTTTATCAGGTTATGTGAGTATCCGTGTTTTTCTTTTTCCAAAAGATGAAATCTAAATGTTTATGCATATTTTAGTAGGATGTATATGTTATACACTGTTAATGCATAGACATTTCTTACACATGTGGAACAAAAGAATGTATACTTTTATTGTAAATTTACATCTACTCTAAAATCACCTTACAGATAGTGTTTGCCCAGTTTCAAATACTATACTTGCTGAGATGCTTCAGAGTTGTGGTGTGACCACTACCACAGGTGTGCACAGAACTTGTCCATGCGTCAATTCCATGGGACACACCAATCGTGAGGACAGCTGAGGCTCATGGGCATTCACAAGCCACACAGCCTATCGAACCACCTGTACCAGATGGAGAGCCTGCTGAGACTCATCCTCCTTTTCCATTGGTGGTTGTGGTGATGCAGAGGGGCTTTTACTTGTCACAGTGCCTGTTGAGGCTTATGTACCCTCACCTGCCTTGTGACCTGCTGAGGCTCATGCACCTAATCTTCGCAATCTACAACAGCACTACAGGACAGCATTACAAAGGACATCGAGCTGTAGATGTGGCCATTTACTGACTAAGGGTTGACAAGCCCAGTTAAGAAGATTGACTTTGTGCTGTAGATTATTATAGAACCATTTAGTAATACAAGGGAAATAGAAGTAATTAGGGCTTTAATGACTTCATGTTTTTGCATTTTCTCAGTTTTATTGGTGGAGTTGCCACCAGCACTAGGGCATTTGAATGACATAAATGCCATGGACAGCAATGCAATCAGAGAAGCATGTGAGTAAACACGCTTTCTGGAGGCAGCTGATGTGTGATGAGGAAACATTCAGAAGAATACCATTTGGATTTAAAAAAAAAAAAAAGACAGCAACGCAGCCTTCCGAGTGGCCTGCACCAGTCCTGCTGCGGATCATGGACATCCGCCATCAGCGTAGCCTTCCCAATGAACTGCACCAGTCACAGAGCCTGCTTCAGATGATGGACACCTGCCAGTAGCGCAGCCTTTCGAGTGACCTGCACCGGTCCTGCTACGAATCACGGACATCCACCAGCAACGCAGCCTTTTGAGTCACCTGCACCAGTCAAAGAGCCTGCTGAGGATCACGGCCATCCGCCACACAGCCTTTCCGAGTGTCCTACACCAGTTCTACTGAGGATCACGGATATCCGACAGCCTCACAGCCTTCCGAGTGACCTGCACCAGTCCTGCTGTGGATCACCAACATCCGCCAGCAACGTAGCCTTCTGAGTGACCTGCCCCAGACACAGAGGCTGCTGAGGATCACGGTCATCCGCCTGCCTCACAGCCTTCTGAGTGACCTGCACCAGTCTTGCTGCGGATCACGGACATCCGCCAGCAACGTAGCCTTCCCAAAGAACTGCACCAGTCACAGAGCTTGCTGTGGATGGCGGACATCTGCCAGCCATGCAGCCTTCCGAGTGACCTGCACCAAACACAGGGCCTGATGAGGACCATGGACATTGTCCAGGAATACAGCCTTGCAAGGGACCTGCACCAATCACAGGGCCTGCTGAGAATCACAGACATCCACTAGCAATGCAGCCTATCAAGATCTTATATTAAGTTTATGTAAGTATCCATGTTTTTCTTTTGCCAAAAGATGCAATCTAAATGTTTATGCATATTTAGTAGGATGTACATTTTATACACTATTAATGAATAGACATTTTGCTTTCTAACACCTGTGCAACAAAATGATTTATACTTTTATTGTAAATTTACATGTGCTCTAAAACTACCTTACAGATAATGTTTACCAAGTCTCAAAGAATACCTGCTGAGAGACTTCAGAGCCGAGGTGTGGCCACTGCCACAGGTATGCACAGAGCTTGTCCATGCGTCTGTTCCCTGGGACACACCAATGGCGAGGACTGCTGAGGCTCATCTGCTCATCTGCCAGCCACACAACCCATCCAACCACCTGTACCAGACGGAGAGCCTGTTGAGACTCCTCCTTTTTCATTGGTGGTTGTGGTGGTGCAGAGGGACTTGTACTTGTCAAAGAGCCTGTTCAGGGTCATGGACCTTCACCAGCCTTGCAACCAATAGCGGTTACCTGTAACAGTCAGAGCCTGTTTAGACTCATGGACCCTCATCAGCCTTGGGACCTGCTGAGGTTCATGTAGCCGATCTTGGCCATCTGCAACAGCACTACCAGACCGTATTATAAAGGGCAATGAGCTGTAGATGTGGCCATCTACCGACTACCGGTTAAGAAGATTGACTTTAGACTTTGTCTGTAGATTGGTATAGGCCCATTTAGTAATACAGTACAAGCGAATTAGAAATAATTGGGGATTTAACGAGTTCATGTTTTGCACTTGTGTTGTCAAGTATTTTTATATATATTTTGCATTTTGTCAGTTTTATTTTTTACTATTTTGGGCATGTTTGTTTTGTCATTGTTTTGTATAGAACTTTCTATTTCTTACATTAAATTCCATACAATAATTCTAAAAAAATATCATACTATCCAGGAGGTTAGTTTTCAGGTTATTTGTTTGCATAATATGCAATTTCTACCTCTGCAATTGGAACACTTATTGTTAATGATGTTTTGATTACAAACCAGAATAATTCTGGAAATGTGTTAATATGTTTATATATTATGCAATAGAGTAGAAAATGTGTCATAAGAATCACATGAGAAAAAGGATGAATGTTTAAAGTTTGTTTTGTTTACCAGAGTTGTAGCAGATTATCAATGACTGCAATAATGACTTTCAGTCCATAAATAGCCTGAAATGTAACCGACTAACCACACTTAGAGATTAACTGAGCTAAAGTTGAAGGATTCAATCACATATCACTAGCATGCTATAATCATAATCAAAGTGTTAATTAATAAAGTACACATACTATGTGCCTTATCTTTCTTTAGTCAAAAAAGACTTTGATTATTCAGTGACTTTTTTAAATGAATAAACTTAAACATGAAGTTTTACATCCTTATACATGAACATATGAATAAAAATTACATTGACGTCAAACATTGGTACGTGTTGGCCAAAATCAATTGTTCAATATTATTACACAGCTAGTGAGTTTTAAATACAAAACACATCAACAATTACAAGCCAAAATGTATTTGTGTATTTTTGCTACTTGTAGCGCACCCTTGAGGTCAAAGGTCACTAAATGTTGTGTGCCACCTCAAAATGGGATCCCAAGTCCGCGTAGTAAGTTTGGTATTGATGCATTAAAGTGTTGCAGAACTATGAGCTCACTTACTGTTTGGCGGCTTTACCGCTGCTTTCAATTGTCAAATGTTTCAAATGTGTGACCTGTGACAGTTTAGTTTCACTTCTGCTAAAATCGAATATGGCGGAAAGGATGGGTCAAAGGTTACGTGCGTGAACGCGTGTCCAACTTTGATCTGATGATGGCACTACAGCGCTCAAGGTGCCAACATAAAACTTGGTGAAATTAATCATTGAGCTATGCCCAAACAGTGTGCCAAATTTTACAACTTTGTACCAGACGGTTCTATGGGCTGCCATAGACTTCCATGGCGGAATAATACACATCTGCAGCTACAGGCCAAAATGCAATTTTGCTAATTGCAATGCCCCCTAGTGGTCAAAGGTCACAAAAATCTTTTGAGCATTTCCATAATGGGATCATGAGTCTATGTACTAAGTTTAGATATGATACATGAAAGGGTTGCTGAGATATGAGCTCACTTCCTGTTTGGCGGCTTCGCCACCAATTTCGATTGGCTGTTAGGGGCAAATACTTTTGTCAATCATTCCAGAAAATTAAGCAGTGATAAAGTATGGTCTGAGGATGGTCTGTGCCAATTTTGGTGAAAATCAGATGAAATCTTTGAACTGTGAAAACCTTTTAGTGTTTTTGATTAAATCCAATATGGCGGCCGAATAAATTATGTTGATATCAGAAGTTTGCATGTGCAGGCCTAAAGACCTCACAAAATATTACCAGACACAACTAGTATGTTTTAATTCTAAATAATAAATATATCAGCTGCAGGCCAATATGCCTTTTTGCTAATTGCAGCGCCTCCTAGAGGTCAATGCCGTGGCATCAGGCACATAGCATTAAGCAGTCACAACAAGTTCCATGTCAAACAACCCAAGATTGGCTGAGTTACAAGGTCAAGTTTCTCATCAAAACATAACTGATTTTGTGTGGCTGAACCAGGGCTGAGTGTCGCCGCCCCCTCACCCAGCCAACCCACCGCCGCAATCGCCCCTGCCCATCCCACCCCGCCCCACCCTTGCACGCACGCATTAGAATTAACTGGATGGAACTCGCTGTCAACAGTTTCACGTCAAAAATAAAAGATCGATTGAGATATGATCATGCTTGCTGTGATTTCAATGCCCCAATAGAGGTCAAAGGTCACCAAAATATTTGTGCATCATCAGACGGTTCTATGGGCTGCCATTGACCTCCATTGCAGAATAATGCAGCAACTACAGGCCAAAATACATTTTTGCCAATTACAGAGCCCCCTAGAGGTCAAAGGTCACCAAATTTCTTGAGTGTCCTCCTGGTGGGTCCTGAGGACCATGTACTAAGTTTGGTTTTGATACATGAAAGTGTTGCTGAGATATGAGCTCACTTCCTGTTTGGCGGCTTCGCCGCAAATTTCGATTGGCTGTTACAGGCGAACGCTTCTGTCAGTTGTTCCAGAAAAAAATACACTGATAAAGCATGGTCTGAAGATGGTCTCTGCCAATTTTGGTGAGGATCAGCTGAAATTTGTGACTTGCGAAAACTCGTACGTGTTTTTGATTAAATCCAATATGGCGGCCGAATCAATTGCGATGACATCACAAGTTGACTTGGGTCAACCAAAGGACCTCCAACAGTATTACCAGACACCACTAGTACGTTTTAATTCTAAGCACAACAGAAGCTACAGGCCAATAGGCATATTTCTTAATTACAGCGCCCCCTAGAGGTCAAAGGTCACCAGATTTCTTGAGCGTCTCCCTGATTGGGTCCTGAGTCCATGTACTAAGTTTGGTTATGATAGGTGAATGGGTTGCTGAGATATGAGCTCAGTTTCTAAGCACAACAGCAGCTACAGGCCAAAAGGCATGTTTCTTAATTACAGCGCCCCCTTGAGGTCAAAGGTCACCAGATTTCTTGAGCGTCCCACTGATTGGGTCCTGAGTCCATGCACCAAGTTTGGCTTTGATACATGCAAGGGTTGCTGAGATATGAGCTCACTTCCTGTTTGGCGGCGTCGCCGCAAGTTTCGATTGGCTGTTACAGCCGAATGCTACTGTCAATCGTTCCAAAAAGCGATGCACTGATAAGGCATGGTCTGAAGATGTTCTCTGCCAATTTTGGTGAGGATCCACTGAAATTTGTGACCTGCGAAAATTCGTACGTGTTTTTGATTAAATCCAATATGGCGGCCGAATCAATTACGATGACATCACAAGTTGGCTTGGGTCGGCCTAAGGACCTCCAACAGTATTACCAGACACCACTAGTGCGTTTTAATTCTAAGCACAACTGCTGCTACAGGCCAAAAGGCATGTTTCTTAATTACAGCGCCCCCTAGAGGTCAAAGGTCACCAGATATCTTGAGCGTCCCCCTGATTGGGTCCTGAGTCCATGGACTAAGTTTGGTTATGATGGGTGAATGGGTTGCTGAGATATGAGCTCACTTCCTGTTTGGCGGCTTCGCCGCATATTTCGATTGGCTGTTACGAGCGAACGGTTTGAGTTCCGAAGACGAAAAGGAGTATCTTTTGTGAGGCTTTGGCTGAAGATCATGTGTGTCAAGTTTTGTGACGATCGGACAAAATTTGTGACCTGTGAAGAATTAGTTTCACTTTCACTAAAATCCAAAATGGCGGAAAATCCATCATGGCGGAAAATGATGTCATATGGTGCGTTGAACTTGGCTTGGTCCAAGGATTCCAACGATACCTCATTTTTGACAATTGGGCCTATGGGTCAAAAGTTACGTGTGTGAACGCACGTCCAACTTTGGCCTGTTGGTGGCGCTAGAGCGCTCAAGATCCCGGCATGAATCTTGGTGAAATTAATCATTGGCCTGTCCCCAATCAGTGTGCCAAATTTCACAACTTTTCACCAGACGGTTCTATGGGCTGCCATAGACTCCAATGGCAGAGGAAAGATGTTAAATAATAATAATAAATATAGCTGCAAGCAGCAATGAGGGGGCCAAGCAGAATAGGCCGGAGTAGCTACGGCGACAAGATAGAACTCAGCAGACACCCGCGATCAACAGGGCTGAAACAGGGCTGAGTATTGCCACGCCTCCGCCAGCCAGCCCCCCCACCTAATCACCCCAGCCCGTCCCACCCCGTCCTGCCATGCCCTTGCACGCACGCATTAGAATTAACTGGATGGAACATGATGTCATCAGTTTCACATCAAAAAATAAAAGATTGATAAAACACATCAGCAACTACACATGAAAATGCAATATTGCTAATTGCAGCACCTCCTACAGGTCAAAGGTCACCAAAATTTTTGAGTGTCCTCCTAATGGGGTCATGAATCCATATAGTAAGTTTGGTTATGATACATGGCAGGGTTGTTGAGATATGAGCTCACTTCCTGTTTGGCGGCTTCGCCACCAATTTTGATTGACTGTTACAAGCGAATGCTTTTGCCAATTGTTCCAGAAAGCAATGCACTGATAAGGAATGGTCTGAAGATGGTCTCTGCCAATTTTGGTGAGAATCCGCTGAAATTTGTGACCTGTGAAAACTTGTACGTGTTTTTGATTAAATCCAATATGGCGGCCGAATCAATTACTATGACATCACAAATTCGCTTGGGTCGGCCTAAGGACCTCCAACAGTATTACCAGACACCACTAGTGCATTTTAATTCCAAACACAACAGCAGCTACAGGCCAAAAGGCATGTTTCTTAATTACAGCGCCCCCTAGAGGTCAAAGGTCACCAGATTTATTGAGTGTCCCCCTGATTGGGTCCTGAGTCTATGCACCCAGTTTGGCTTTGATACATGCAAGGGTTGCTGAGATATGAGCTCACTTCCTGTTTGGCGGCTTCGCCGCAAATTTCGATTGGCTGTTACAGCCGAATGCTTCTGTCAATTGTTCCAGAAAGCAATGCACTGATAAGGCATGGTCTGAAGATGATCTCTGCCAATTTTGGTGAGGATCCACTGAAATTTGTGACCTGCGAAAATTTTTACGTGTTTTTGATTAAATCCAATATGGCGGCCGAATCAATTACGATGACATCACAAATTGGCTTGGGACGGCCTAAGGACCTCCAACAGTATTACCAGACACCAGTAGTGCGTTTTAATTCTAAGCACAACAGCAGCTACAGGCCAAAAGGCCTGTTTCTCAATTACAGCGCCCCCTAGAGGTCAAAGGTCACCATATTTCTTGAGCGTCCCCCTGATTGGGTCCTGAGTCCATGTACTAAGTTTGGTTATGATAGATGAATGGGTTGCTGAGATATGAGCTCACTTCCTGTTTGGCGGCTTCGCCGCAAACTTCGATTGGCTGTAACGCGCGAGCGGTTTTAGTTCTGAATACAAAAAGCAATACATTAATGGGGCATGGACTGTAGATGATATCTGTGAAGTTTGGTGTCGATTGGACCAAATTTGTGACCTGTGAAGACTTATTAGTGTTTTTGATGAAATCCAATATGGCGGAAAATCCATCATGGCGGAAATTGACGTCATAGGCTGCGTTGAACTCGGCTTGGTCCAAGGATTCCAACGATACCTCATTTTTGACAATCGGCCATACGGGTCAAAAGTTACGTGCGTGAACGCAAGTCCAACTTTGGCCTGTTGGTGGCGCTAGAGTGCTTGAGGTGCCATCATGAAACTTGGTGACATTAATCATGGGACTGTCCCTAATCAGTGTGCCAAATTTCACAACTTTTCACCAGACGGTTCTATGGGCTGCCATTGACTTTAATGGCGGAATAATAATAATAATAATAATAATAATAAGAACAAATAGAAAAACAATGGGTGCCTTCGCAGCTTCGCTGCTTGGCCCCCAAATATAGCTGCAAGCAGCAATGAGGGGGCCAAGCAGTATAGGCCGGAGTAGCCACGGCGACAAGATAGAACTCAGCAGACACTCGCGATCAACACTTTCAACAAGTGTCACATCAAACATAACTCATTTTGTAGGGCTGAAACAGGGCTGAGTACTGCCACCGCCTCCGCCAGCCAGCCCCCCCACCTAATCACCCCTGCCCGTCCCACCCCGTCCCGCCCCGCCCTACCACGCACGCATTACAATGACTGGATGGAATATGTTGTCATCTGTTTCACATCCAAAAATAAAAGATCGATAAAACACATCGCAACTACAGATCAAAATGCAACATTGCTAATTGCAGCACCCCCTACAGGTCAAAGGTCACCAAATTTCTTGAGCGTCCTCCTAATGGGGTCATGAATATATGTAGTAAGTTTGGTGATGATACATGGCAGGGTTGCTGAGATATGAGCTCACTTCCTGTTTGGCGGCTTCGCCGCAAGTTTCGATTGGCTGTTACAGCCGAATGCTACTGTCAATCGTTCCAAAAAGCGATGCACTGATAAGGCATGGTCTGAAGATGTTGTCTGCCAATTTTGGTGAGGATCCGCTGAAATTTGTGACCTGCGAAAATTCGTACGTGTTTTTGATTAAATCCAATATGGCGGCCGAATCAATTACGATGACATCACAAGTTGGCTTGGGTCGGCCTAAGGACCTTCAACAGTAGTACCAGACACCACTAATGGGTTTTAATTCTAAGCACAACTGCTGCTACAGGCCAAAAGGCATGTTTCTTAATTACAGCGCCCCCTAGAGGTCAAAGGTCACCAGATTTCTTGAGCGTCCCCCTGATTGGGTCCTGAGTCCATGGACTAAGTTTGGTTATGATAGATGAATGGGTTGCTGAGATATGAGCTCACTTCCTGTTTGGCGGCTTCGCCGCAAATTTCGATTGGCTGTTACGCGCGAACGGTTTTAGTTCCGAAGACGAAAAGGAATAACTTTTGTGCGGCTTGGTCTGAAGAGCATGTGTGTCAAGTTTGGTGACGATCGGACAAAATTTGTGACCTGTGAAGTTTTAGTTTCACTTTCACTAAAATCCAATATGGCGGAAAATCCATCATGGCGAAAAATGACGTCATAGGGTGCGTTGAACTCGGCTTGGTCCAAGGATTCCAACGATACCTCATTTTTGACAATCGGGTCAACAGGTCAGAAGTTACGTGCGTGAACGCAAGTCCAACTTTGGCCTGTTGGTGGCGCTAGAGCGCTCAAGGTGCCGGTATGAAACTTGGTGAAATGAATTATTGGACTGTCCCCAATTAGTGTGCAACATTTTATAACTTTTTACCAGACGGTTCTATGGGCTGCCATTGACTTCCATTGCAAAATAATGCGCATCAGCAGCTACTGGCCAAAATGCATTTTTGTCAATTACGGTGCCCCCTAGAGGTCAAATGTCACCAAATTTCTTGAGCGCCCTCCCGATGGGGTCTGAGGTACATGCACTAAATTTGGTTTTGATACATGAAAGCGTTGCTGAGATATGAAATCACTTCCTGTTTGGTGGCTTCGCCGCAAATTTCGATTGGCTGGTACAGGTCAATGCTTCTGTCAATTGTTCCAGAAAGCAATGCACTCATCAGGCATGGTCTGTTGATGGTCTCTGCCAATTTTGGTGAGGATCCGCTGAAATTTGTGACCTGCAAAAACGTGTACGTGTTTTTGATTAAATCCAATATGGCGGCCGAATCAATTACGATGACATCACAAGTCGGCTTGGGTCGGCCTAAGGACCTCCAACAGTATTACCAGACACCACTAGTGCATTTTAATTCTAAGCAAAACAGCAGCTACAGGCCAAAAGGCATGTTTCTTAATTACAGCGCCCCCTAGAGGTCAAAGGTCACCAGATTTTTTGAGCGTCCCCCTGATTGGGTCCTGAGTCTATGTACTAAGTTTGGTTATGATAGATGAATGGGTTGCTGAGATATGAGCTCACTTCCTGTTTGGCGGCTTCGCCGCATATTTCGATTGGCTGTTACGGTCAAACGGTTTGAGTTCCGAAGACGAAAAGTGATAACTTTTGTGCGGCTTGGTCTGAAGAGCATGTGTGTCAAGTTTGGTGACGATCGGACAAAATTTGTGACCTGTGAAGTTTTAGTTTCACTTTCACTAAAATCCAATATGGCGGAAAATCCATCATGGCGGAAAATGACGTCATAGGGTGCGTTGAACTCGGCTTGGTCCAAGGATTCCAACGATACCTCATTTTTCCAAATCGGGTCAACAGGTCAAAAGTTACGTGCGTGAACGCACGTCAAACTTTGGCCTGTTGGTGGCGCTAGAGCCCTCGAGGTGCCGACATGAAACTTGGTGAAATTAATCAATGTACTATCCCCAATCAGTGTGCCAAATTTCACAACTTTTTACCAGACGGTTCTATGGGCTGCCATAGACTTCAATGGCAGAGGAAAGATGTTAAATAATAATAATAAGAAATCATAGAAACACAATGGGTGCCTTCGCAGCTTCGCTGCTTGGCCCCCAAATATAGCTGCAAGCAGCAATGAGGGGGCCAAGCAGAATAGGCCGGAGTAGCTACGGCGACAAGATAGAACTCAGCAGACACCCGTGATCAACAGGGCTGAAACAGGGCTGAGTATTGCCACGCCTCCGCCAGCCAGCCCCCCCACCTAATCACCCCAGCCCGTCCCACCCCATCCTGCCATGCCCTTGCACGCACGCATTAGAATTAACTGGATGGAACATGTTGTCATCAGTTTCACATCAAAAAATAAAAGATTGATAAAACACATCAGCAACTACACATCAAAATGCAATATTGCTAATTGCAGCACCTCCTAAAGGTCAAAGGTCACCAATTTTTTTGAGCGTCCTCCTAATGGGGTCATGAATCCATATAGTAAGTTTGGTTATGATACATGGCAGGGTTGTTGAGATATGAGCTCACTTCCTGTTTGGCGGCTTCGCCACCAATTTTGATTGACTGTTACAAGCGAATGCTTTTGCCAATTGTTCCAGAAAGCAATATATTGATAGATTATGGTCTGAAGATGGTCTCTGCCAATTTTGGTGAGAATCCGCTGAAATTTGTGACCTGTGAAAACTTGTACGTGTTTTTGATTAAATCCAATATGGCGGCCGAATCAATTACGATGACATCACAAGTTCGCTTGGGTCGGCCTAAGGACCTCCAACAGTGTTACCAGACACCACTAGTGCATTGTAATTCCAAACACAACAGCAGCTACAGGCCAAAAGGCATGTTTCTTAATTACAGCGCCCCCTAGAGGTCAAAGGTCACCAGATTTATTGAGTGTCCCCCTGATTGGGTCCTGAGTCTATGCACCCAGTTTGGCTTTGATACATGCAAGGGTTGCTGAGATATGAGCTCACTACCTGTTTGGCGGCTTCGCCGCAAATTTCGATTGGCTGTTACAGCCGAATGCTTCTGTCAATTGTTCCAGAAAGCAATGCACTGATAAGGCATGGTCTGAAGATGATCTCTGCCAATTTTGTTGAGGATCCACTGAAATTTGTAACCTGCGAAAATTTTTACGTGTTTTTGATTAAATCCAATATGGCGGCCGAATCAATTACGATGACATCACAAATTGGCTTGGGACGGCCTAAGGACCTCCAACAGTATTAACAGACACCAGTAGTGCGTATTAATTCTAAGCACAACAGCAGCTACAGGCCAGAAGGCCTGTTTCTCAATTACAGCGCCCCCTAGAGGTCAAAGGTCACCAGATTTCTTGAGCGTCCCCCTGATTGGGTCCTGAGTCCATGTACTAAGTTTGGTTATGACAGATGAATGGGTTGCTGAGATATGAGCTCACTTCCTGTTTGGCGGCTTCGCCGCAAACTTCGATTGGCTGTAACGCGCGAGCGGTTTTAGTTCTCTAGACAAAAAGCAATACATTAATGGGGCATGGACTGTAGATGATATCTGTGAAGTTTGGTGTCGATTGGACCAAATTTGTGACCTGTGAAGACTTATTAGTGTTTTTGATGAAATTCAATATGGCGGAAAATCCATCATGGCGGAAATTGACGTCATAGGCTGCGTTGAACTCGGCTTGGTCCAAGGATTCCAACGATACCTCATTTTTGACAATCGGCCATACGGGTCAAAAGTTACGTGCGTGAACGCAAGTCCAACTTTGGCCTGTTGGTGGCGCTAGAGTGCTTGAGGTGCCATCATGAAACTTGGTGACATTAATCATGGGACTGTCCCTAATCAGTGTGCCAAATTTCAAAACTTTTCACCAGACGGTTCTATGGGCTGCCATTGACTTTAATGGCGGAATAATAATAATAATAATAATAATAATAATAATAATAATAAGAACAAATAGAAAAACAATGGGTGCCTTCGCAGCTTCGCTGCTTGGCCCCCAAATATAGCTGCAAGCAGCAATGAGGGGGCCAAGCAGTGAGATCAGCAGGCCAGATTAACCATGTAAATCAATGCCGTTGCATCAGACATATAGCCTTAAGCAGTCACAGCAAGTTCCATGCCATACAACCCAAGATTGGCTGTGTTACAAGGTCAAGTTTCACATCAAAACATAACTGATTTTGTGGGGCTGAACCAGCGCTGAGTGTCGCCGCCCCCTCCCCCAGCCAGCCCACCGCCGCAACCGCCCCTGCCCATCCCACCCCGTCCCACCCTTGCACGCACACATTAGAATGAACTAGATGGAACTCGCTGTCATCAGTTTCACATCAAAAATAAAAGATTGACTGAGATATGATCACACTTGCTGTGATTTAAACACAGAGGTCAAAAATTGACGTCATAGGGTGAGTGGGGGTGTGAACTCGGCTTGGCCCAAGGATTCCAATGATACCTCATTTTGCCATTCGGGTCAACAGGTCAAAAGTTACGTCCGTGAACACAAGTCCAACTTTGGCCTGTTGGTGGCGCTAGAGCGCTTGAGGTGCCGGCATGAAACTTGGTGACATTAATCATGGGACTGTCCCTTATCAGTGTGCCAAATTTCACAACTTTTCACCAGACGGTTCTATGGGCTGCCATTGACTTCCATTGCAAAATAATGCGCATCAGCAACTACTGGCCAAAATGCATTTTTGTCAATTACGGAGCCCCCTAGAGGTCAAATGTCACCAAATTTCTTGAGCGTCCTCCCGATGTGGTCTGAGGTACATGTACTAAGTTTGGTTTTGATACATGAAAGCGTTGCTGAGATATGAAATCACTTCCTGTTTGGCGGCTTCGCCGCAAATTTTGATTGGCTGGTACAGGCCAAAGCTTCTGTCAATTGTTCCAGAAAGCAATGCACTCATCAGGCATAGTCTGAAGATGGTCTCTGCCAATTTTGGTGAGGATCCGCTGAAATTTGTGACCTGCGAAAACTTGTACGTATTTTTGATTAAATCCAATATGGCGGCCGAATCAATTACGATGACATCACAAGTTGGCTTGGGTCGGCCTAAGGACCTTCAACAGTAGTACCAGACACCACTAGTGGGTTTTAATTCTAAGCACAACTGCTGCTACAGGCCAAAAGGCATGTTTCTTAATTACAGCGCCCCCTAGAGGTCAAAGGTCACCAGATTTATTGAGCGTCCCCCTGATTGGGTCCTGAGTCCATGGACTAAGGTTGGTTATGATAGATCAATGGGTTGCTGAGATATGAGCTCACTTCCTGTTTGGCGGCTTCGCCGCAAATTTCGATTGGATATTACGGGTGAACGGTCATAGTTCCGGAGACAAAACACCACAACTTTTGTGAGGCTTGGTCTGAAGATCATGTATGTCAAGTTTGGTGACGATCGGACAAAATTTGTGACCTGTGAAAAATTAGTTTCACTTTCACTTAAATCCAATATGGCGGAAAATCCATCATGGCGGAAAATGACGTCATTGGGTGCGTTGAACTCGGCTTGGTCCAAGGATTCCAACGGTACCTCATTTTTCAAAATCGGATCAACAGGTCAAAAGTTACGTGCGTGAATGCACGCCCAACTTTGGCCTGTTGGTGGCGCTAGAGCCCTCGAGGAGCCGACATGAAACTTGGTGAAATTAATCATGGGCCTGTCCCCAATCGGTGTGCCAAATTTCACAACTTTTTACCAGACGGTTCTATGGGCTGCCATAGACTCCCATGGCGGAAGAAAGATGTTAAATAAATATAGCTGCAAGCAGCAATGAGGGGGCCAAGCAGTTAGTTCAGCAGGCCAGATTAACCATGTAAGTCAATGCCGTTGCATCAGACATATAGCCTTAAGCAGTCACAGCAAGTTCCATGCCATACAACCCAAGATTGGCTGAGTTACAAGGTCAAGTTTCACATCAAAACATAACTGATTTTGTGGGGCTGAACCAGGGCTGAGTGTCGCCGCCCCCTCCCCCAGCCAGCCCACCGCCGCAACCGCCCCTGCCCATCCCACCCCGTCCCACCCTTGCACGCACACATTAGAATGAACTAGATGGAACTTGCTGTCATCAGTTTCACATCAAAAATAAAAGATTGACTGAGATATGATCACACTTGCTGTGATTTAAACACAGAGGTCAAAAATTGACGTCATAGGGTGTGTTGAACTCGGCTTGGCCCAAGGATTCCAATGATACCTCATTTTGCCATTCGGGTCAACAGGTCAAAAGTTACGTCCGTGAACACAAGTCCAACTTTGGCCTGTTGGTGGCGCTAGAGCGCTTGAGGTGCCGGCATGAAACTTGGTGAAATGTATTATTGGACTGTCCCCAATTAGTGTGCAAAATTGTATAACTTTTTACCAGACGGTTCTATGGGCTGCCTTTGACTTCCATTGCAAAATAATACGCATCAGCAACTACTGGCCAAAATGCATTTTTGTCAATTACGGAGCCCCCTAGAGGTCAAAAGTCACCGGATTTCTTGAGCGTTCCCCTGATTGGGTCCTGAGTCCATGCACCAAGTTTGGCTTTGATACATGCAAGGGTTGCTGAGATATGAGCTCACTTCCTGTTTGGCGGCTTCGCCGCAAGTTTCGATTGGATGTTACAGCCGAATGCTTCTGTCAATTGTTCCAGAAAGCAATGCACTGATAAGGCATGGTCTGTAGATGGTCTCTGCCAATTTTGGTGATGATCCGCTGAAATTTGTGACCTGCGAAAACTTATACGTGTTTTTGATTAAATCCAATATGGCGGCCTAATCAATTACGATGACATCACAAGTTGGCTTGGGTCGGCCTAAGGACCTCCAACAGTATTACCAGACAGCACTAGTGGGTTTCAATTCTAAGCACAACTGCTGCTACAGGCCAAAAGGCATGTTTCTTAATTACAGCGCCCCCTAGAGGTCAAAGGTCACCAAATTTCTTGAGCGTCCCCCTGATTGGGTCCTGAGTCCATGGACTAAGGTTGGTTATGATAGATCAATGGGTTGCTGAGATATGAGCTCACTTCCTGTTTGGCGGCTTCGCCGCAAATTTCGATTGGATATTACGGGTGAACGGTCATAGTTCCGAAGACAAAACACCACAACTTTTGTGAGGCTTGGTCTGAAGATCATGTATGTCAAGTTTGGTGACGATCGGACAAAATTTGTGACCTGTGAAAAATTAGTTTCACTTTCACTAAAATCCAATATGGCGGAAAATCCATCATGGCGGAAAATGACGTCATTGGGTGCGTTGAACTCGGCTTGGTCCAAGGATTCCAACGGTACCTGATTTTTCAAAATCGGATCAACAGGTCAAAAGTTACGTGCGTGAACGCACGTCCAACTTTGGCCTGTTGGTGGCGCTAGAGTGCTGGAGGTGCCGGCATGAAACTTGGTGCAATTAATTATTGGCCTGTCCCCAATCAGTGTGCCAAATTTCACAACTTTTTACCAGACGGTTCTATGGGCTGCCATAGACTCCCATTGCGGAAGAAAGATGTTAAATAATAATAATAAATATAGCTGCAAGCAGCAATGAGGGGGCCAAGCAGTATAGGCCGGAGTAGCCACGGCGACAAGATAGAACTCAGCAGACAGTCGCGATCAACACTTTCAACAAGTGTCACATCAAACATAGCTGATTTTGTAGGGCTGAAACAGGGCTGAGTATTGCCACCGCCTCCGCCAGCCAGCCCCCCCACCTAATCACCCCTGCCCGTCCCACCCCGTCCCGTCCCGCCCCGCCCTACCACGCACGCATTAGAATGAACTGGATGGAATATGTTGTCATCTGTTTCACATCCAAAAATAAATGATCGATAAAACACATCGCAACTACAGATCAAAATGCAATATTGCTAATTGCAGCACCCCCTACAGGTCAAAGGTCAACACATTTTTTGAGCGTCCTCCTAATGGGGTCCTGAACCTTTGTAGTAAGTTTGGTTATGATACATGGCAGGGTTGCTGAGATATGAGCTCACTTCCTGTTTGGCGGCTTCGCCGCAAATTTCGATTAGCTGTTACAGCCGAATGCTTCGGTCAATTGTTCCAGAAAGCAATGCAATGATAAGGCATGGGCTGAAGATGGTCTCTGTCAATTTTGGTGAGGATCCGCTAAAATTTGTGACTTGCAAAAACTTGTACGTGTTTTTGATTAAATCCAATATGGCTGCCGAATCAATTATGATGACATCACAAGTTGGCTTGGGTCGGCCTAAGGACCTCCAACAGTATTACCAGACACCACTAGTGTGTTTTAATTCTTAGCACAACAGCAGCTACAGGCCAAAAGGCATGTTTCTAAATTACAGCGCCCCCTAGAGGTCAAAGGTCACCAGATTTCTTGAGCGTCCCCCTGATTGGGTCCTGAGTCCACGTACAAAGTTTGGTTATGATAGATTAATTGGTTGCTGAGATATGAGCTCACTTCCTGTTTGGCGGCTTCGCCACAAATTTGATTGGCTGTTACGGGCAAACGGTTTTAGTTGCGAAGATGAAAAGGAGTATCTTTTGTGAGGCTTGTTCTGAAGATCATGTGTGTCAGGTTTGGTGTCGATTAGACAAAATTTGTGACCTGTGAAAACTTTTTAGTGTTTTTGATTAAATCCAAAATGGCGGAAAATCCATCATGGCGGAAAATAACGTCATAGGGTGCTTTGAACTCGGATTGGTCCAAGGATTCCAACGATACCTCATTTTTGACAATCGGCCATACGGGTCAAAAGTTACGTGCGTGAACGCACGTCCAACTTTGGCCTGTTGGTGGCGCTAGAGTGCTCTAGGTGCCATCATGAAACTTGGTGACATTAATCATGGGACTGTCCCTAATCAGTGTGCCAAACTTCACAACTTTTCACCAGACGGTTCTATGGGCTGCCATTGACTTCCATTGCAAAATAATGCGCATCAGCAACTACTGGCCAAAATGCATTTTTGTCAATTACGGAGCCCCCTAGAGGTCAAATGTCACCAAATTTCTTGAGCGTCCTCCCGATGTGGTCTGAGGTACATGTACTAAGTTTGGTTTTGATACATGAAAGCGTTGCTGAGATATGAAATCACTTCCTGTTTGGCAGCTTCGCCGCAAATTTTGATTGGCTGGTACAGGCCAAAGCTTCTGTCAATTGTTCCAGAACGCAATGCACTCATCAGGCATGGTCTGAAGATGGCCTCTGCCAATTTTGGTGAGGAACAGATGAAATTTGTGACCTGCCAAAACTTTTTTGTGTTTTTTATTTAATCCAATATGGCGGCCGAATCAATTACGATGACATCACAAGTTTGCTTGGGTCGGCCTAAGGACCTTCAACAGTAGTACCAGACACCACTAGTGGGTTTCAATTCTAAGCACAACTGCTGCTACAGGCCAAAAGGCATGTTTCTTAATTACAGCGCCCCCTAGAGGTCAAAGGTCACCAGATTTCTTGAGCGTCCCCCTGATTGGGTCCTGAGTCCATGGAATAAGTTTGGTTATGATAGATCAATGGGTTGCTGAGATATGAGCTCACTTCCTGTTTGGCGGCTTCGCCGCAAATTTCGATTGGCTGTTACGCGCGAACGGTTTTAGTTCCGAAGACAAAAAGCAATGCATTAATGAGGCATGGTCTGTAGATGATATCTGTGAAGTTTGGTGTCGATCGGACAAAATTTGTGACCTGTGAAGAATTAGTTTCACTTTCACTAAAATCCAATATGGCGGAAAATCCATCATGGCGGAAAATGACGTCATAGGGTGCGTTGAACTCGGCTTGATCCAAGCATTCCAACGATACCTCATTTTTGACAATCGGCCATACGGGTCAAAAGTTACGTGCATGAACACACGTCCAACTTTGGCCTGTTGGTGGCGCTAGAGCGCTTGAGGTGCCATCATGAAACTTGGTGACATTAAACATGGGACTGTCCCTAATCAGTGTGCCAAATTTCACAACTTTTCACCAGACGGTTCTATGGGCTGCCATTGACTTCAATGGCGGAATAATAATAATAAATATAGCTGCAAGCAGCAATGAGGGGGCCAAGCAGAATAGGCCGGAGTAGCTACGGCGACAAGATAGAACTCAGCAGACACCCGCGATCAACAGGGCTGAAACAGGGCTGAGTATTGCCACGCCTCCGCCAACCAGCCCCCCCCCACCTAATCACCCCAGCCCGTCCCACCCCGTCCTGCCATGCCCTTGCACGCACGCATTAGAATTAACTGGATGGAACATGATGTCATCAGTTTCACATCAAAAAATAAAAGATTGATAAAACACATAAGCAACTACACATCAAAATGCAATATTGCTAATTGCAGCACCTCCTACAGGTCAAAGGTCACCAAATTTTTTGAGCGTCCTCCTAATGGGGTCATGAATCCATATAGTAAGTTTGGTTATGATACATGGCAGGGTTGTTGAGATATGAGCTCACTTCCTGTTTGGCGGCTTCGCCACCAATTTTGATTGACTGTTACAAGCGAATGCTTTTGCCAATTGTTCCAAAAAGCAATACATTGATAGATTATGGTCTGAAGATTGTCTCTGCCAATTTTGGTGAGAATCCGCTGAAATTTGTGACCTGTGAAAACTTGTACGTGTTTTTGATTAAATCCAATATGGCGGCCGAATCAATTACTATGACATCACAAATTCGCTTGGGTCGGCCTAAGGACCTCCAACAGTATTACCAGACACCACTAGTGCATTTTAATTCCAAACACAACAGCAGCTACAGGCCAAAAGGCATGTTTCTTAATTACAGCGCCCCCTAGAGGTCAAAGGTCACCAGATTTATTGAGTGTCCCCCTGATTGGGTCCTGAGTCTATGCACCCAGTTTGGCTTTGATACATGCAAGGGTTGCTGAGATATGAGCTCACTTCCTGTTTGGCGGCTTCGCCGCAAATTTCGATTGGCTGTTACAGCCGAATGCTTCTGTCAATTGTTCCAGAAAGCAATGCACTGATAAGGCATGGTCTGAAGATGATCTCTGCCAATTTTGGTGAGGATCCACTGAAATTTGTGACCTGCGAAAATTTCTACGTGTTTTTGATTAAATCCAATATGGCGGCCGAATCAATTACGATGACATCACAAATTGGCTTGGGACGGCCTAAGGACCTCCAACAGTATTACCAGACACCAGTAGTGCGTTTTAATTCTAAGCACAACAGCAGCTACAGGCCAAAAGGCCTGTTTCTCAATTACAGCGCCCCCTAGAGGTCAAAGGTCACCAGATTTCTTGAGCGTCCCCCTGATTGTGTCCTGAGTCCATGTACTAAGTTTGGTTATGATAGATGAATGGGTTGCTGAGATATGAGCTCACTTCCTGTTTGGCGGCTTCGCCGCAAACTTCGATTGGCTGTAACGCGCGAGCGGTTTTAGTTCTGAATACAAAAAGCAATACATTAATGGGGCATGGACTGTAGATGATATCTGTGAAGTTTGGTGTCGATTGGACCAAATTTGTGACCTGTGAAGACTTATTAGTGTTTTTGATGAAATCCAATATGGCGGAAAATCCATCATGGCGGAAATTGACGTCATAGGTTGCGTTGAACTCGGCTTGGTCCAAGGATTCCAACGATACCTCATTTTTGACAATCGGCCATACGGGTCAAAAGTTACGTGCGTGAACGCAAGTCCAACTTTGGCCTGTTGGTGGCGCTAGAGTGCTTGAGGTGCCATCATGAAACTTGGTGACATTAATCATGGGACTGTCCCTAATCAGTGTGCCAAATTTCACAACTTTTCACCAGACGGTTCTATGGGCTGCCATTGACTTTAATGGCGGAATAATAATAATAATAATAATAATAATAAGAACAAATAGAAAAACAATGGGTGCCTTCGCAGCTTCGCTGCTTGGCCCCCAATAAGAACAAATAGAAACACAATGGGTGCCTTCGCAGCTTCGCTGCTTGGCCCCCAAATATAGCTGCAAGCAGCAATGAGGGGGCCAAGCAGTTAGTTCAGCAGGCCAGATTAACCATGTAAGTCAATGCCGTTGCATCAGACATATAGCCTTAAGCAGTCACAGCAAGTTCCATGCCATACAACCCAAGATTGGCTGAGTTACAAGGTCAAGTTTCACATCAAAACATAACTGATTTTGTGGGGCTGAACCAGGGCTGAGTGTCGCCGCCCCCTCCCCCAGCCAGCCCACCGCCGCAACCGCCCCTGCCCATCCCACCCCGTCCCACCCTTGCACGCACACATTAGAATGAACTAGATGGAACTTGCTGTCATCAGTTTCACATCAAAAATAAAAGATTGACTGAGATATGATCACACTTGCTGTGATTTAAACACAGAGGTCAAAAATTGACGTCATAGGGTGTGTTGAACTCGGCTTGGCCCAAGGATTCCAATGATACCTCATTTTGCCATTCGGGTCAACAGGTCAAAAGTTACGTCCGTGAACACAAGTCCAACTTTGGCCTGTTGGTGGCGCTAGAACGCTTGAGGTGCCGGCATGAAACTTGGTGAAATGAATTATTGGACTCTCCCCAATTAGTGTGCAAAATTTTATAACTTTTTACCAGACGGTTCTATGGGCTGCCATTGACTTCCATTGCAAAATAATGCGCATCAGCAACTACTGGCCAAAATGCATTTTTGTCAATTACGGTGCCCCCTAGAGGTCAAATGTCACCAAATTTCTTGAGCGTCCTCCCGATGGGGTCTGAGGTACATGTACTAAATTTGGTTTTGATACATGAAAGCGTTGCTGAGATATGAAATCACTTCCTGTTTGGCGGCTTCGCCGCAAATTTCGATTGGCTGGTACAGGTCAATGCTTCTGTCAATTGTTCCGGAAAGCAATGCACTCATCAGGCATGGTCTGAAGATGGTCTGTACCAATTTTGGTGAAGAACAGATGAAATTTGTGACCTGCGAAAACTTGTACGTGTTTTTGATTAAATTCAATATGGCGGCCGAATCAATTACGATGACATCACAAGTTGGCTTGGGTTGGCCTAAGGACATTCAAAAGTAGTACCAGACACCACTAATGGGTTTCAATTCTAAGCACAACTGCTGCTACAGGCCAAAAGGCATGTTTCTTAATTACAGCGCCCCCTAGAGGTCAAAGGTCACCAAATTTCTTGTGCGTCCCCCTGATTGGGTCCTGAGTCCATGGACTAAGTTTGGTTATGATAGATCAATGGGTTGCTGAGATATGAGCTCACTTCCTGTTTGGTGGCTTCGCCGCAAATTTCGAATGGCTGTTATGCGCGAACGGTTTTAGTTCCGAAGACAAAAAGCAATGCATTAATGAGGCATGGTCTGTAGATGATATCTGTGAAGTTTGGTGTCGATCGGACAAAATTTGTGACCTCTGATACGTTTTAAGAGATTTTGATGAAATCCAAAATGGCGGAAAATCCATCATGGCGGAAAATGACGTCATAGGGTGCGTTGAACTCGGCTTGGTCCAAGGATTCCAACGATACCTCATTTTTGACAATCGGATAAACAGGTCAGAAGTTACGTGCGTGAACGCAAGTCCAACTTTGGCCTGTTGGTGGCGCTAGAGCGCGAGAGGTGCCGATATGAAACTTGGTGACATGAATCATTGGACTGTCTCCAATCAGAGTGCCAAATTTCACAACTTTTTGCCAGACGGTTCTATGGGCTGCCATAGACTTCCATGGCGGAATAATAATAATAATAAGAAAACTAACAAACACAATGGTTGCCTCGCAGCTTCGCTGCTTGGCCCCCAAATATAGCTGCAAGCAGCAATGAGGGGGCCAAGCAGTGAGATCAGCAGGCCAGATTAACCATGTAAATCAATGCCGTTGCATCAGACATATAGCCTTAAGCAGTCACAGCAAGTTCCATGCCATACAACCCAAGATTGGCTGAGTTACAAGGTCAAGTTTCACATCAAAACATAACTGATTTTGTGGGGCTGAACCAGGGCTGAGTGTCGCCGCCCCCTCCCCCAGCCAGCCCACTGCCGCAACCGCCCCTGCCCATCCCACCCCGTCCCACCCTTGCACGCACACATTAGAATGAACTAGATGGAACTTGCTGTCATCAGTTTCACATCAAAAATAAAAGATTGACTGAGATATGATCACACTTGCTGTGATTTAAACACAGAGGTCAAAAATTGACGTCATAGGGTGTGTGGGGGTGTGAACTCGGCTTGGCCCAAGGATTCCAATGATACCTCATTTTGCCATTCGGGTCAACAGGTCAAAAGTTACATCCGTGAACACAAGTCCAACTTTGGCCTGTTGGTGGCGCTAGAGCGCTTGAGGTGCCGGCATGAAACTTGGTGACATTAATCATGGGACTGTCCCTTATCAGTGTGCCAAATTTCACAACTTTTCACCAGACGGTTCTATGGGCTGCCATTGACTTCCATTGCAAAATAATGCGCATCAGCAACTACTGGCCAAAATGCATTTTTGTAAATTACGGAGCCCCCTAGAGGTCAAATGTCACCAAATTTCTTGAGCGTCCTCCCGATGTGGTCTGAGGTACATGTACTAAGTTTGGTTTTGATACATGAAAGCGTTGCTGAGATATGAAATCACTTCCTGTTTGGCGGCTTCGCCGCAAATTTTGATTGGCTGGTACAGGCCAAAGCTTCTGTCAATTGTTCCAGAAAGCAATGCACTCATCAGGCATGGTCTGAAGATGGTCTCTACCAATTTTGGTGAAGAACAGATGAAATTTGTGACCTGCGAAAACTTGTACGTGTTTTTGATTAAATTCAATATGGCGGCCGAATCAATTACGATGACATCACAAGTTGGCTTGGGTCGGCCTAAGGACCTTCAACAGTAGTAGCAGACACCACTAGTGGGTTTCAATTCTAAGCACAACTACTGCTACAGGCCAAAAGGCATGTTTCTTAATTTCAGCGCCCCCTAGAGGTCAAAGGTCACCAAATTTGTTGAGCGTCCCCCTGATTGGGTCCCGAGTCCATGGACTAAGTTTGGTTATGATAGATCAATGGGTTGCTGAGATATGAGCTCACTTCCTGTTTGGCGGCTTCGCCGCAAATTTCGATTGGATATTACGGGTGAACGGTCATAGTTCCGAAGACAAAACACCACAACTTTTGTGAGGCTTGGTCTGAAGATCATGTATGTCAAGTTTGGTGACGATCGGACAAAATTTGTGACCTGTGAAAAATTAGTTTCACTTTCACTAAAATTCAATATGGCGGAAAATCCATCATGGCGGAAAATGACGTCATTGGGTGCGTTGAACTCGGCTTGGTCCAAGGATTCCAACGGTACCTCATTTTTCAAAATCGGATCAACAGGTCAAAAGTTACGTGCGTGAACGCACGTCCAACTTTGGCCTGTTGGTGGCGCTAGAGCCCTCGAGGAGCCGACATGAAACTTGGTGAAATTAATCATGGGCCTGTCCCCAATCAGTGTGCCAAATTTCACAACTTTTTACCAGACGGTTCTATGGGCTGCCATAGACTCCCATGGCGGAAGAAAGATGTTAAATAATAATAATAATAATAAGAAATCATAGAAAAACAATGGGGCTTCGCAGCTTCGCTGCTTGGCCCCCAAATATAGCTGCAAGCAGCAATGAGGGGGCCAAGCAGTGAGATCAGCAGGCCAGATTAACCATGTAAATCAATGCCGTTGCATCAGACATATAGCCTGAAGCAGTCACAGCAAGTTCCATGCCATACAACCCAAGATTGGCTGAGTTACAAGGTCAAGTTTCACATCAAAACATAACTGATTTTGTGGGGCTGAACCAGGGCTGAGTGTCGCCGCCCCCTCCCCCAGCCAGCCCACCGCCGCAACCGCCCCTGCCCATCCCACCCCGTCCCACCCTTGCACGCACACATTAGAATGAACTAGATGGAACTTGCTGTCATCAGTTTCCCATCAAAAATAAAAGATTGACTGAGATATGATCACACTTGCTGTGATTTAAACACAGAGGTCAAAAATTGATGTCATAGGGTGTGTGGGGGTGTGAACTCGGCTTGGCCCAAGGATTCCAACGATACCTCATTTTGCCATTCGGGTCAACAGGTCAAAAGTTACGTCCGTGAACACAAGTCCAACTTTGGCCTGTTGGTGGCGCTAGAGCGCTTGAGGTGCCGGCATGAAACTTGGTGACATTAATCATGGGACTGTCCCTTATCAGTGTGCCAAATTTCACAACTTTTCACCAGACGGTTCTATGGGCTGCCATTGACTTCCATTGCAAAATAATGCGCATCAGCAACTACTGGCCAAAATGCATTTTTGTCAATTACGGAGCCCCCTAGAGGTCAAATGTCACCAAATTTCTTGAGCGTCCTCCCGATGTGGTCTGAGGTACATGTACTAAGTTTGGTTTTGATACATGAAAGCGTTGCTGAGATATGAAATCACTTCCTGTTTGGCGGCTTCGCCGCAAATTTTGATTGGCTGGTACAGGCCAAAGCTTCTGTCAATTGTTCCAGAAAGCAATGCACTCATCAGGCATGGTCTGAAGATGGTCTCTGCCAATTTTGGTGAAGAACAGATGAAATTTGTGACCTGCGAAAACTTGTACGTGTTTTTGATTAAATTCAATATGGCGGCCGAATCAATTACGATGACATCACAAGTTGGCTTGGGTCGGCCTAAGGACCTTCAACAGTAGTAGCAGACACCACTAGTGGGTTTCAATTCTAAGCACAACTACTGCTACAGGCCAAAAGGCATGTTTCTTAATTACAGCGCCCCCTAGAGGTCAAAGGTCACCAAATTCGTTGAGCGTCCCCCTGATTGGATCCCGAGTCCATGGACTAAGTTTGGTTATGATAGATCAATGGGTTGCTGAGATATGAGCTCACTTCCTGTTTGGCGGCTTCGCCGCAAATTTCGATTGGCTGTTACGCACGAACGGTTTTAGTTCCGAAGACAAAACACCACAACTTTTGTTAGGCTTGGTCTGAAGATCATGTATGTCAAGTTTGGTGACGATCGGACAAAATTTGTGACCTGTGAAAAATTAGTTTCACTTTCACTAAAATCCAATATGGCGGAAAATCCATCATGGCGGAAAATGACGTCATAGGGTGCGTTGAACTCGGCTTGGTCCAAGGATTCCAACGGTACCTCATTTTTCAAAATCGGATAAACAGTTCAAAAGTTACGTGCGTGAACGCACGTCCAACTTTGGCCTGTTGGTGGCGCTAGAGCGCTGGAGGTGCCGGCATGAAACTTGGTGCAATTAATTATTGGCCTATCCCCAATCAGTGTGCCAAATTTCACAACTTTTTACCAGACGGTTCTATGGGCTGCCATAGACTCCCATGGCGGAAGAAAGATGTTAAATAATAATAATAAATATAGCTGCAAGCAGCAATGAGGGGGCCAAGCAGTGAGATCAGCAGGCCAGATTAACCATGTAAATCAATGCCGTTGCATCAGACATATAGCCTTAAGCAGTCACAGCAAGTTCCATGCCATACAACCCAAGATTGGCTGTGTTACAAGGTCAAGTTTCACATCAAAACATAACTGATTTTGTGGGGCTGAACCAGCGCTGAGTGTCGCCGCCCCCTCCCCCAGCCAGCCCACCGCCGCAACCGCCCCTGCCCATCCCACCCCGTCCCACCCTTGCACGCACACATTAGAATGAACTAGATGGAACTCGCTGTCATCAGTTTCACATCAAAAATAAAAGATTGACTGAGATATGATCACACTTGCTGTGATTTAAACACAGAGGTCAAAAATTGACGTCATAGGGTGAGTGGGGGTGTGAACTCGGCTTGGCCCAAGGATTCCAATGATACCTCATTTTGCCATTCGGGTCAACAGGTCAAAAGTTACGTCCGTGAACACAAGTCCAACTTTGGCCTGTTGGTGGCGCTAGAGCGCTTGAGGTGCCGGCATGAAACTTGGTGACATTAATCATGGGACTGTCCCTTATCAGTGTGCCAAATTTCACAACTTTTCACCAGACGGTTCTATGGGCTGCCATTGACTTCCATTGCAAAATAATGCGCATCAGCAACTACTGGCCAAAATGCATTTTTGTCAATTACGGAGCCCCCTAGAGGTCAAATGTCACCAAATTTCTTGAGCGTCCTCCCGATGTGGTCTGAGGTACATGTACTAAGTTTGGTTTTGATACATGAAAGCGTTGCTGAGATATGAAATCACTTCCTGTTTGGCGGCTTCGCCGCAAATTTTGATTGGCTGGTACAGGCCAAAGCTTCTGTCAATTGTTCCAGAAAGCAATGCACTCATCAGGCATAGTCTGAAGATGGTCTCTGCCAATTTTGGTGAGGATCCGCTGAAATTTGTGACCTGCGAAAACTTGTACGTATTTTTGATTAAATCCAATATGGCGGCCGAATCAATTACGATGACATCACAAGTTGGCTTGGGTCGGCCTAAGGACCTTCAACAGTAGTACCAGACACCACTAGTGGGTTTTAATTCTAAGCACAACTGCTGCTACAGGCCAAAAGGCATGTTTCTTAATTACAGCGCCCCCTAGAGGTCAAAGGTCACCAGATTTATTGAGCGTCCCCCTGATTGGGTCCTGAGTCCATGGACTAAGGTTGGTTATGATAGATCAATGGGTTGCTGAGATATGAGCTCACTTCCTGTTTGGCGGCTTCGCCGCAAATTTCGATTGGATATTACGGGTGAACGGTCATAGTTCCGGAGACAAAACACCACAACTTTTGTGAGGCTTGGTCTGAAGATCATGTATGTCAAGTTTGGTGACGATCGGACAAAATTTGTGACCTGTGAAAAATTAGTTTCACTTTCACTTAAATCCAATATGGCGGAAAATCCATCATGGCGGAAAATGACGTCATTGGGTGCGTTGAACTCGGCTTGGTCCAAGGATTCCAACGGTACCTCATTTTTCAAAATCGGATCAACAGGTCAAAAGTTATGTGCGTGAATGCACGCCCAACTTTGGCCTGTTGGTGGCGCTAGAGCCCTCGAGGAGCCGACATGAAACTTGGTGAAATTAATCATGGGCCTGTCCCCAATCGGTGTGCCAAATTTCACAACTTTTTACCAGACGGTTCTATGGGCTGCCATAGACTCCCATGGCGGAAGAAAGATGTTAAATAATAATAATAATAAGAAATCATAGAAAAACAATGGGGCTTCGCAGCTTCGCTGCTTGGCCCCCAAATATAGCTGCAAGCAGCAATGAGGGGGCCAAGCAGTATAGGCCGGAGTAGCCACGGCGACAAGATAGAACTCAGCAGACACTCGCGATCAACACTTTCAGCAAGTGTAACATCAAACATAACTGATTTTGTAGGGCTGAAACAGAGCTGAGTATTGCCACCGCCTCCGCCAGCCAGCCCCCCCACCTAATCACCCCAGCCCGTCCCACCCCGTCCTGCCCTGCCCTGCCCTTGCACGCACGCATTAGAATTAACTGGATGGAACATGTTGTCATCAGTTTCACATCAAAAAATAAAAGATTGATAAAACACATCAGCAACTACAGATCAAAATGCAATATTGCTAATTGCAGCACCCCCTACAGGTCAAAGGTCACCAAATGTTTTGAGCGTCCTCCTAATGGGGTCATGAATATATGTAGTAAGTTTGGTGATGATACATGGCAGGGTTGGTGAGATATGAGCTCACTTCCTGTTTGGCGGCTTCGCCACTAATTTCGATTGGCTGTTACAGCCGAATGCTTCTGTCAATTGTTCCAGAAAGCAATGCACTGATAAGGCATGGTCTGAAGATGGTCTCTGCCATTTTTGGTGAGGATCCGCTGAAATTTGTGACCTGCGAAAACTTGTACGTGTTTTTGATTAAATCCAATATGGCGGCCGAATCAATTACGATGACATCACAAGTCGGCTTGGGTCGGCCTAAGGACCTCAAACAGTATTACCAGACACCACTAGTGGATTTTAATTTTAAGCACAACAGCAGCTACAGGCCAAAAGGCATGTTTCTTAATTACAGCGCCCCCTTGAGGTCAAAGGTCACCAGATTTCTTGAGCATCCCCCTGATTGGGTCCTGAGTCCATGCACCAAGTTTGGTTTTGATACATGAAAGCGTTGCTGAGATATGAAATCACTTCCTGTTTGGCGGCTTCGCCGCAAATTTCGATTGGCTGGTACAGGTCAATGCTTCTGTCAATTGTTCCAGAAAGCAATGCACTCATCAGGCATGGTCTGAAGATGGTCTCTACCAATTTTGGTGAAGAACAGATGAAATTTGTGACCTGCGAAAACTTGTACGTGTTTTTGATTAAATTCAATATGGCGGCCGAATCAATTACGATGACATCACAAGTTGGCTTGGGTTGACCTAAGGACCTTCAACAGTAGTACCAGACACCACTAGTGTGTTTTAATTCTAAGCACAACTGCTGCTACAGGCCAAAAGGCATGTTTCTTAATTACAGCGCCCCCTAGAGGTCAAAGGTCACCAAATTTCTTGAGCGTCCCCCTGATTGGGTCCTGAGTCCATGTACTTAGTTTGGTTATGATAGATGAATGGGTTGCTGAGATATGAGCTCACTTCCTGTTTGGCGGCTTCGCCGTAAGTTTCAATTGGATATTACGGGTGAACGGTTTAAGTTCCGAAGACAAAACACCACAACTTTTGTTAGGCTTGGTCTGAAGATCATGTATGTCAAGTTTGGTGACGATCGGACAAAATTTGTGACCTGTGAAAAATTAGTTTCACTTTCACTAAAATCCAATATGGCGGAAAATCCATCATGGCGGAAAATGACGTCATAGGGTGCGTTGAACTCGGCCTGGTCCAAGGATTCCAATGGTACCTCACTTTTCAAAATCGGGCCAACGGGTCAGAAGTTACATGCATGAACGCATGTCCAAATTTGGCCTGTTGGTGGCGCTAGAGCGCTCGTGGTGCGGACTCGAAACTTGGTGAAATTAATTCTGGGCCGCAGCCTAATTAGTGTGCCAAATTTCACAACTTTTCACCAGACGGTTCTATGGGCTGCCATAGACTTCAATGGCAGAGGAAAGATGTGTAATAATAATAGGAAAAGCTAGAAACACAATGGGTGCCTTCGCAGCTTCGCTGCTTGGCCCCCAAATATAGCTGCAAGCAGCAATGAGGGGGCCAAGCAGAATAGGCCGGAGTAGCCACGGCGACAAGATAGAACTCAGCAGACACCCGCGATCAACACTTTCAACAAGTGTCACATCAAAATATAACTGACTTTGTAGGGCTGAAACAGGGTTGAGTATTGCCGCCGCCTCCGCCAGCCAGCCCCCCCACCTAATCACCCCTGCCCGTTCCACCCAGTCCCGCACTGCCCTTCCACGCACGCATTAGAATGAACTGGATGGAACATGTTGTCATCAGTTTCACATCAAAAAATAAAAGATTGATAAAACACATCAGCAACTACAGATGAAAATGCAATATTGCTAATTGCAGCACCCCCTACAGGTCAAAGGTCACCAAAGTTTTTGAGCGTCCTCCTAATGGGGTCATGATTATATGTAGTAAGTTTGGTTATGATACATGGCAGGGTTGCTGAGATATGAGCTCACTTCCTGTTTGGCGGCTTCGCCACCAATTTTAATTGGCGGTTACGGGCGAATGCTTTTGTCAATTGTTCAAGAGAGCAAGATATTCATAGGATATGGTCTGAAGATGGTCTGTGCCAATGTTGGTGAAGATCAGATGAAATTTGCGACCTGTGAAAACTTTTTGATGTTTTTGATTAAATATAACTTGGCGGCCGAATCAATTACGATGACATCACAAGTTGGCTTGAGTCGGCCTAAGGACCTCCAACAGTATTACCAGACACCACTATTCCATTTTAATTCTAAGCACAACAGCAGCTACAGGCCTAAAAGCATGTTTCTTTATTACAGCGCCCCCTAGAGGTCAAAGGTCACAAGATTTCTTGAGCGTCCCCCTGATTGGGTCCTGAGTCCATGCACCAAGTTTGGCTTTGATACATGCAAGGGTTGCTGAGATATGACCTCACTTCCTGTTTGGCGGCTTCGCCGCAAGTTTCGATTGGCTGTTACAGCCACATGCTACTGTCAATTGTTCCAAAAAGCAATGCACTGATAAGGCATGGTCTGAAGATGGTCTCTGCCAATTTTGGTGAAAATCAGATGAAATTTGTGAACTGTGAAAACTTGTTCGTGTTTTTGATTAAATCCAATATGGCGGCCGAATCAATTACGATGACATCACAAGTTGGCTTGGGTCGGCCTAAGGCCCTCCAACAGTATTACTAGACACCACTAGTGCATGTTAATTCTAAGCACAACAGCAGCTACAGGCCAAAAGGCATGTTTCTTAATTACAGCGCCCCCTAGAGGTCAAAGGTCACCAGATTTCTTGAGCGTCCCCCTGATTGGGTCCTGAGTCCATGGACTAAGTTTGGTTATGATAGGTGAATGGGTTGCTGAGATATGAACTCACTTCCTGTTTGGCGGCTTCGCCGCATATTTCGATTGGCTGTTACGGGCGAACGGTTTGAGTTCCGAAGACGAAAAGGAGTATCTTTTGTGAAGCTTGGGCTGAAGATCATGTGTGTCAAGTTTGGTGACGATCGGACAAAATTTGTGACCTGTGAAGTTTTAGTTTCACTTTCACTAAAATCCAATATGGCGGAAAATCCATCATGGCGGAAAATGACGTCATAGGGTGCGTTGAACTCGGCTTGGTCCAAGGATTCCAACGATACCTCATTTTTGACAATCGGGTCAACAGGTCAGAAGTTACGTGCGTGAACGCAAGTCCAACTTTGGCCTGTTGGTGGCGCTAGAGTGCTTGAGGTGCCATCATGAAACTTGGTGACATTAATCATGGGACTGTCCCTAATCAGTGTGCCAAATTTCACAACTTTTCACCAGACGGTTCTATGGGCTGCCATTGACTTTAATGGCGGAATAATAATAATAATAATAAATATAGCTGCAAGCAGCAATGAGGGGGCCAAGCAGTATGGGCCGGAGTAGCCACGGCGACAAGATAGAACTCGGCAGACACCCGCGAGCAACACTTGCAACAAGTGTCACATCAAAACAGCTGATTTTGTAGGGCTGAAACAGGGCTGAGTTATTGCCACCGCCTCCGCCAGCCAGCCCCCCCCCCACTTAATCACCCCAGCCCGTCCCACCCCGTCCTGCCCTGCCCTGCCCTTGCACGCACGCATTAGAATTAACTGGATGTAACATGTTGTCATGAGTTTCACATCAAAAAATAAAAGATTGATAAAACACATCAGCAACTACAGATCAAAATGCAATATTGCTAATTGCAGCACCCCCTACAGGTCAAAGGTCACCAAAGTTTTTGAGCGTCCTCCTAATGGGGTCATGAATCCATGTAGTAAGTTTGGTTATGATACATGGCAGGGTTGCTGAGATGAGCTCACTTCCTGTTTGGCGGCTTCGCCACCAATTTCTATTGGCTGTTACGGGTGTTGATGTGTTATGTTGTGGTGTTTTGATTATTTTTCCGTTTGCCTTGACTTTGTTAAAAAATTCTTGCTTGCATTTGGTTGTTTAAAATAAAGTTTACGATTTCTTTCGATCTTTTCTCAATCATGTCTTGTTTTGGGGTTGATGGAATTGGGGAGGGGATAGTTTGGGTGATGGCTTCTAGGCAGAAATTGAATAGCTTTTTATATCCTTAGGCTTTATTGCTGTGGTTGTAGTCTGGTTGTGCTTTTAGTCTAATATTGTCTTGAAGTAGGCTAGACCTGGCCCGCTTTTGTGGTGATTGCGATCTCGATAACTATAGCCTCAATAGAACTGATAAACTTAGGTCACCCTTGCCTTATTGAAGTAAGTTTCATGAAGCATAGGCTAATATCAACCCTGACTGCGTGTTTGAACGTGACCAGTGACACAGAAGTGATAGCCTTCGGGGTTGTAAACTGACTTGTTTTAACAGCCTGCCTTTTAATGGGCAAAAGAGAAAAATACAGGGTGAAAAAGCACTTGGAAAATGTGTTTCTTTTTTTTTGTTTGCGTGATGTCTGTAGCATTGTTATTTCAAATGGTCAGCGTTTTGTACTAGACCTATGTCCTTATAGTAGGGTGTAGGCTAAAGAATAGAAGTCTAATGTAAAATCTGGTGCTTTCATTTAGCTGGTAACTGAAATGTTCATTTTTAGTAATTTCATTACTAAATCAAATCGGCTATTGTCAGACGCTCCGATATTCAATTGCTCTTTGGGGTTTTAATGAAACGGCTACAAACTGATTTCATTACCAAAAAAAAAAGAACCAAAAAAAGGAGTAAAAAAAAACATTGAATGTTACAATTTCATTTCATCCACTGTGTGGATGGTACATTTGGTTATCTTTTGAATATTTTGATATCAGGGGATGGCAAATTAAGTTGAAAAAGTTTAGGGACTTTTATTATGACGATTAACATCGAATAGTTCGCCCGTGATCACGAACCTTCTTCCTTTTCGGTGATTGCTGGCTGAAGGTAAGACGTGTGTGTAATGTCTCGTGAAAATTAATTGATATGTCGGTATATTTGGTTTTGAGGTATTTATAACAGAATAAACTCACGAAAATATTAAAATATGTTTAGCTGATGTGCCTCTAGATAGCCACCTTTGTTACATTTGTTAACGTGTTCGTGTCACACTATGAACGATAAACTCTACAGGGCAGGCAGGAAAGGTAGCGGTTGTGTAAATGTGAATTTGTAACGTTAATAAATCAAAAATGTTAATCAGATTGAAGCAGGCAGTGTCTTGAGAACTGGCTGTTATCTCATGAACAACGTTGTATAGTCGAATACAGTCAAAGGTTATTATTACTGGGACGATGCTTCAGCCATGCTGTAGGCTAGCGCTGTTGGATAGCAATTAACCTTGTATTGTAATTGAACTCACATCTGCTTCTTGAATAGCAGTGTGTTAGAAAACGTGGTACATTACTGTGAAGTTGGTTGTTTTTGAGTCATCTCCGTTAGGAATGCAAGTTCACGTTGTTTACTTGCTATTGAAAATCAGAGGCAGACTCCTAGCAGTGTTTGCAGCTAACAGGAGAACATAACGTTAGCGAGCTAAGATGAGTTGATGTTGGATGTTGGCTCAGCAAGACCGCTTGCGAAGGCAGGCAAGCATGTGTAATTCTTAAGAAATACAGTTATTTAATTAATCTTAAACAGGTGATGTAACCTAGGTTAAATTGGTGTGGTTTGGCAGCAAGCATTCAAACGCGAGGGGGGAATGTTTCTGGCGGCTAAATATATTGCTACGAGGGTAAGTTATGGCTAAAAGACTCTTGAACTGGCGTAGCTGCTATTGCAAAAGGTCACACAAGGCGACAAGCAATTTCGTTGCACGCGACCTGGTCTAAATTATTGTTTTCTGGAGGCTATATTCAGTTGTCGAACGGCCTATTGTATTTTTGATGGTTTAATTAAATGTATGACGTTTTTTTCTCTGACCACCAATGCCATGACTATTATGAGGTGTCTCGTTTGGGTTTAGATATGGGACTAGATGTATACTTTGGTGTTAATACTCTTGAATGCAATGTCATACAGTCCTGTATGATAAGAAGTTTGTGTGTTTACAATGAAAATATGCATGTTTTATAATAAAACATATCTATGAGTTATGAGGCTGTCAGTAAATGTTGAAGGCATAGTATACAGATTTCATCCTGGCTCAATACAGAATGTGGCAGGTCCTGCATGTCTTTTAGGTAGCTAATTTGCTAGTTTTATACCAATTTAACAATTCTGCTAGTTTTCATGTTAACTGAATGTTTCAAGCCTGTTTATGTATACATTGGAAGAATTCATTGGTATATTTTAAGAATGGTTACAAGCCAAACCACACGTTTGTAAGTTTAAAGTACATTATCTGTCATTGTAAATGCTAAGTTTGTATCTTTCATAACCTATATATATATTAAATATTTTCCAGATTTTGGATTGCTTTTTGACATACTAAAGGTAAGTGTTAAAAGTTTCAGGGCTTTTATGTTGCATACTATCACATAAACAGTACAACTTCTAGGGAAATTTAGAAACTTTTATGCTGCATTGACAGATACATTAGTTTTATTTATGTCTCATATGCCTTGTACTTTAGGTCAAGAATGTGCATGCCTAACTCTGTAGCTGTAAATGTTTGCAACAGGTTCCATTTCATGGTACTTGTGTGTATGTGCCTAGTGGTATGTAACAATCCTCCAGATGTCAATTCGTTTTGCAGATTAATAATAGCTATAAAGTGACATATCACCCCTTTTGATGAATGCAGTGTGGGCTACCCTTGCACATGAAGTCAAAGAAGCAAAATTGTAGGTTGTGGAGAGATGCTGTAGCACAAATTGTGATAGTATTTCTGATCAATTTGGCGCTGTTCTGTTTAAGGATGTAAGCTAAATGGTGTTACTGAGCCACCACTATTCAATGTTCATGTTCAGGAACAGCACTGAGGTGGGATAGGTTGACACCTGAATGTTTATTTTTATTTTGTTTGTTTGTTTTTAGGTTAGCGTTTTGATTGATAAATATTAGATATATTTAGATATATTTACATCATATCCTTATGATGTAAATATGTACATTGTTATTGCCTGTTCGACCAGGCTTGTGCAACAGGATGTAGAATTACAATTTGAATTAAAGGAAGTAGAATTAAAATTCATATGCATAATTTAAGGGTAGTGTTTAACAATGAAGTTTCACAATATATGTCAGATATGATCGCAACAAACACACAACTTATAATTGACAACAGTAACCAATTACATTTCCAAACTAACCTTCCCAAAACTGAATGTATGTGAGATTCAACACATTTGTCCTGTTGTGTGTTGCCATGAATTGAATTCCACTTCCTGTCATTCCAATTCAAATTCAACATTCTGTGGGGTGGGGCCAATTCAATTCAAATTCCAATTCATTAATTGAATGTAGGCCAATTCTAAAATTCGGAATTGTGCACAAGCCTGCGTTCAACAGAACTGATAAAAATATTTCAGTGTAACTGTATGAGATTTCTGATGTGTTTTCTGTGTGTTTTTCAGATGGCGCCTCCTAGCAAGCGGTCCAGGGCGGCCAAGAAGAGACAGGCTGACTTGAGGTCCACTGAGGTCAGGCTGTTGAGCTTAACTATCTGTCCTGATGTATTATGATTGTGTGTTTAATAGGAAACATGTAATGTTGGACACATTTGATATGTTTCTCCCAATTCTTATTTACAGTAGTTTTTATGTTTGCTTGAAATATGCCCTTACATTTTGAATGTATTTGATTTTAATGAAGGATGTGCTGCATGTCTAATTTAAAGGAGAAATCCAGCGAGTTCTTACATAGATCTACGTTTCTCAAGTATTGTCGGTACAAAAAATGAAAACGTTTGTTTTTACCGGTAGCTGCTGGTTGTAGCAACTCGAACTAGGAAAAACTGATTGTTTTGACTTTGTTTCATACCAACAGTACTCAGTGACCCATGAGAAACGGAGACCTATGTGAAAACTCGCCATATTTCCTTTTAAGAAGTTGCTGAATATTTATGATCTAAATATATATACATTACTGTTCTGAAAGTATGAGTATATTAGTTGCTTTAATGATGAAATTATTAAAGAAGTATGATATGTTAGACTTGGTAACCTTATGATGGGTTTTCTGTGTTACAGGTGCCGTGCAAGAGGTCCCCGGTGGCGCAGGTTGACTTGGTCTCCTGTGACGAGGTTGGGCGTCCTCGTAAAAAAGCCCACACACAGTCTTCGGACGCTATACAGTCTTCGGACTGCCAGTTACAATGCCAGTTACAATGCCAGTTACAATGCCAGTTACAGTCTTCGGACGCAATACAAGCAAACTCTACCAACTCTCAAACAAACTCTACCAACTCTCTGAATATGTGCCATGACAATAATGCTACTGATTGTTGTTCTTTGAATGAATCTGTTGACTTCCCAGAGAGATCTGTGCTGATGGGGTCTTTTCATCAAGGCGATTCACGGTTTGGAAATGTGCGCAACAAGCAGTGTGGTGCCATCAGTTTGACTGCTGTTTTGAAGTCCAAGATGAAGAACGTGTGGAGCTGGGAAACTGGAGATCTTGATGATGTTTTGATTAAGGGAACTGTTCTTTACAGGTCAATGAGTGCACAGGGTAAAATAAGAGACCAAGGAAGGGGTTACATTGCTGTGTCTGAATTGCCTAGACAATATGAAGTGTGGAATTGTGATTTCTCAATAAACTTTGCTGATTCTTACACTGGATTTATTCAGGTTGATGACTATGACGATGCTTTACGTGATGTTGCCATGCCTTTTGATGTAGCACTGCAGCGTGCGCTGTTTAGCAATGATGCTTGTTTGTTGACCATTTGTGCTAACACATGTGCTGTAGTGAATGCAGGAACAAGGTTTGCGTTTGTTGATTCACACGCTAACAGAAACGTCAACCAGAAAGGTGAGAGGACAAGTTGTGTTGCATACTTCAGCTCTATACACTCCCTGGTCACATTTGTTTACGACTTTGCACGAGCTTTTGGCATAAGCACACCAAGGTTTGAGGTAACTGGAGTCACAGTAATAACTAATGCCAACGCCCAGATGGACGATTCAACGAGCTCTGCAAGTTGCTGTCCACTCTACAGCGATGTGGTGAAGCGTAAGCCTAAAGTGTGTGAACGAGTTGTAAGTGGGTCGTCTACAGTTGCAGCTAATTTCACAAGTAGCACAGAATGTTCACAGACCATACCAGACACAAATGCTTGTTCTAATGTAAACAGTAGACCACTGTACAGTGACGTTTTGAGACAAGTTCCCAGTAAGGGTGTTAAGCGAAACAACATTGCAACAGACGATGTCATTCTTATTGATGCAGGTGCGCACGAACAGTCTTTTCAACCTTTACAGTGTGATGTGCAAGCAAATTATGTCATTATAAGTGATATAAGATTTCACAAACAGGCTTTTAAACCTTTAACTCGTCAAGACCAAGATGCACTGTGCACGCGTTTAGAGCTTCAACATGAAAATGTTGATTTGAGCTTAATGGCAACCATTGATCTCGATGACATGGGATCTCCCTGTAAGATAAAAAGCATAAAACCTGATGGGAATTGCTTTTACCGTAGCCTAGCCTTTAGCATTTGTCACAATGAAGACAAGCATTTGAAAATAAGACGGGCTGTCGTGAAACACCTTCAGAGAAACAGCGCCAAATTTGAAACATATCTGAGGGAAGAATACACATCTGTGCAGGATTATGTGAGTAAATCAAGAATCTACTACTGTGGTTCATGGGCAAAAGAGATTGATATTTTTGCTGCTGCTGACTTATTGCAAACAACTATATTTACTTTCAATGATGGAAGATGGAATATGCACAGACCTACAGACTCACAGACATGTAGAGAGAATTGCATTTATTTAAATCACACTGGCAGTCATTATGAGGTTGTAATATGTGTTCAACACAAAGATGCAAGAAGTTGCGCAGGAATATGCCAGCCTGTAAAGATTGATGACAAGTTGAGGTCAACACGAAAAAGAAAGCTGAACGATGAATCAGAAAATGTGAAAGCAAAGAAAGATCGCCAGCGATATCACAATGACAGCGATTACAGAGAGAGAAAGCGTGCACGTGTTCGGAATAAGTATACATCTGATCCTGAATATCAAGAATTGCTACGTGACTACTCTAAAATGACATATAGGAAAAGTGCTTCCTTCCAAGCAATGGTACGCGAGTATTCTAGTGTCAAATATAAGACAAACAAGAGCTTTCAGACTTATGTGCGTGATTACTCCAAAGCCAAATATAAGACAAACGGGCCATTCCAGAATCTTGTCCGTGACTACAGTCATACAAAATACAAGAAAAACATTGGATTCCAGAACAAAATTAAAGAGCATAATAAGTGGAAGTATCAAGAAAATGAAAACATCCGTGTAAACAAAATCAAAAAAGGTTGTGAAAATTATTCAACATGGCAGAAGAAACAGGGAGACATTGATTTGGCTATTGATCATTTTCGTCAGGAGGTCAGCCGTGGTCCTGAATATGTATGCTCAGTCTGTCATCGTTTACTCTTCAGGAAGCAGGTGGTTGAGTGTAAAAGACATTACTATGAAAGCAAAGGAGCAGAAGTGGCTGCATTGGCTAATAGATGCATAACATTGCAATATTTACATGTGTGTGATGATGAATGTGAACAGAAATGTCATTTGTCTGATAGTCCATTAAGCAAATTATGGATTTGCCATACATGTCATCGTAAAATACTTGGAGGAAAACTTCCCGAAGAGAGTGTCACAAACAACATGCATTTGGATGATATTCCACCGGAACTTAAATGTCTGAACTCTTTGGAACAACATCTCATTGCACGTCACATTCCCTTCATGAAGCTGTTGTGTTTGCCTCGAGGCCGCCAGAGAGCTTGCCATGGTCCTTGCGTCTCTGTTCCTGTTAATAACACAAATGTGACAAATATACTCCCAAGAAATGAATGTGATGACAAGATGATAAGAGTGAAACTGAAACGCAAGTTGACATATAAAGGTCATTACGAGTACATGTATGTCCACACTGATCGTGTCAGAAATGCACTGAGGTATTTGATGGCAAACAATAAATGGTATGGTGATGTGACTATGAATGACGAATGGGTAAACTCTCTGAATGGCACTGACCAGCATGAGGAAAGCACCAAACAGGAAACACCTGCTAACAGTGATGATGACAATGTTCCTGAAGAGCAAGCAGAGGAAGATGTGACTTATATCAAAGACCAGAATGGGCTTTTGTCAGATACATCATTACAACCTGTCGATCTGGGTTCAGAGATCATTGATCAGAATTTTCAGGACATACTTAATGTGGCACCAGGTGAAGGTAACAGTCCAGTGAGGCTGCTGTCCGATAAAACCAACGAGGCAAAATGTTTCCCTGTTTTGTTTCCATCTGGTGGACCTACATTCCATGATGAAAGAGAGTCCAAAATAACTCTGTCTCGGTATCTGAATACACGCATTCTGAATGCAGATGGGCGTTTTGCACAGAACACAGACTTCATTTTTTACGCACAATACATATCAGAGGTGCATCAAGTTGTATCTGGTGTATCAGTGGCGTTACGCAAAGGTGGCGGCAACTCCCCTCTGAAAGACGCATCACCAGACATGTTGTTGAACTCAGACTCCTTGGGTAAAATATTGCGCAATGACGAAGGATACAAGTTCTTACGAGGAATTCGTGGCACACCTCCATACTGGATGTCAGTTCAGAAAGATTTATTTGCCATGATAAGACAACTCTCCATACCCACATTCTTTGCATCTTTTAGCTCTGCAGATTTGAGATGGCCTGAAATGCTGAACTCTATTCTAAGAATAGAAGGTAAACAAACGTCTGTTGACGATCTTGACTGGTCTGACAAATGTGGACTCATACGCCAAAACCCTGTGACAGCGGCAAGAATGTTTGATCACCGATGGCATTGCTTTCTCCGTGATGTAATCATGTCGCCAGCAGAACCCATAGGGAAAATAAAGGACTACTTTTATCGTGTTGAATTTCAACAACGTGGTTCTCCTCATGTCCACTGTCTTTTTTGGGTTGAAAATGCTCCCAAGATTGATAAAGAGAGTGATGATGAAGTGGCACAGTTCATAGATACATACATCACCTGTGAAATTCCACCAGAAACAGATGCAGAGCTTTATGAGGTTGTGAGCAGCGTACAGAGGCACAGCACAAGACACTCTAAGACTTGCCGCAAGAAAAACACAGTGTGCAGGTTCAACTTCCCACGGCCACCATCAAGCTGTACTTTCATCACAAGAGGCGGTAACTGTGAGGACTTGAATGGCAATGATGACAATACAAGTGCGAGTGCAATAATAAAGAATGTTAAAACTGCGTTGACCATGCCTGACATGGATTTTGATACAGCCGATGCATTTTTTGAGTCTCTTGGGATAGATCAAGATTTGTTTGAAAAGGCGTACAACATATGTTCCAAAAAGAAAAGCATTGTCCTGAAACGAAGTCCTGGAGACATTTGGGTGAACCAGTACAACAAAGACTTACTCCGTGCTTGGCAAGGCAATATGGATATCCAGTATGTCACAGATGCCTTTTCAGTTGTGGTCTACATACTGTCGTACATCACAAAAGCAGAACAAGAAATGGGTTTGCTCTTACAACGTGCCCAAGACGAGTCAATGAATGGCAACCTTGATGCAAAAGCAGCATTCAAACAGCTTGGAAGTGTATACCTACACAACAGAGAAGTTTCAGCCCAAGAGGCAGTTTATCGATTAACACACATGCACTTGAAAGAATGCTCTCGCGACGTACAGTTCATTCCAGTTGGTGATAATCCTGTTAGGATGAGTTTACCTCTGCATTTACTCCAAAGTAAAGCCCAATTCCAACAGTGTAATGATGAAAGCAGCATTTGGATGACCAATGTGGTTGAGAGGTATAAGAGCAGACCCCAGAATGCACAATTTGAGGATTTATGCCTGGCCAGTTTTTGTTCTGAATACAGAGTTCTACCAAAGTCACAGGTTCCGGCTGAAAGAGATTCACATGACATTGTACAGCTCAACAACAACTGTGGCTTTGTGAAACGAAGGACCCGAACTGAACCTGCTGTCGTGAGGTATCCCAGATTTTCTCCCACAAAAAACCCCGAAAAGTACTTCCATTCATTGCTGCAACTGTTTTTGCCTTACTATGAAGACTGTCACCTCAAACCGCCCCAGTTTGATACATATGAGGATTTCTATAAAAATGGTGCAGTGAAATGTGGTGTTGATGTTCAAAGAGTGCAGTCGATTGTGGATACCAACAAAGCTTTATTTGAAAAAGAAAGTGATGAGATTGACAGAGCTAAACAGTTGCTGGAAGACAAAATTGATCTAGAAGATGCCTGGGCTCAGATATGTCCTGAAACAGAAAGGGAACGTCTTCGTTGTTTGAATCTGATGAAAAAAAAGGTTGTAGATGATGAAGGTGATGATGATGACAAACTCATTCCTGACCTGACAGCAAACCCACAGACTACATGCACTTTGGAAACAAATCATGTGTCAATGCCCAGACAAGATGCATTACATTTATTGCGATCATTAAATGAAGAACAGTCTGCCATATTCTATGCTGTTCGTAAGTGGTGTTTGCAGAAACTGTTTGGACAAAATCCTGAACCATTGCGATTATTCATTACTGGTGGAGCAGGAACAGGGAAAAGCCATTTAATCAAAGCGATACATTACGAATCTACCAGGCTGTTGTCACAGATTGCTGAAAATCCTGAGGATCTCACTGTGCTTCTAACAGCACCTACAGGAGTGGCTGCATATAACATTGGTGCTGCAACAATTCACAATACATTCTCCATTGGTGCAAATGTCAAACTGCCATATCAACCACTAGGTGATGAGAAAGTCAATTCTTTGCGAACCAAAATGGGCAGCTTGCAAATTCTGATCATTGATGAAGTGTCCATGGTCGACCACCGTCTTTTGGCCTACATTCATGGTAGACTGCGTCAAATTAAGCAGACTGGTGATTATTCCTTGTTTGCCAAAGTTTCCCTGATTTGTGTGGGTGATTTTTTTCAACTCAAGCCCGTGAAAGGCACGCCTCTTTTTGCTGAAAACAAAGGAGCCAACCTGTGGGACAACAACTTTGAGGTTGCAGAACTGACTAAAGTTGTTAGACAAGAAAATGCAGCATTTGCGGAAATGCTTAATCGTCTCAGAGTCCGTAAAAAGAACGAACCTCTCACCGACTGTGATGTTCTCACACTGAGGCAGCGTGAAACTGGTGAGGAATCTACAGACATTCATGTGTATGCTACAAATGCAGAGGTTGATGAATATAACGTGAAGAGACTGCAAGAGACCTGCCCAGACGCAATCAGCATACGTGCTCAAGACTTTGTCCGAAATCCCAAAACTGGAAGAATGGAACGGAAATTTGGCTTTCACACAAAAGTTTTCAACTCTTGCTTGCCTAAATGTGTTTCCTTGGGTGTTGGAGCAAGGGTCATGTTGAAGAAAAACATAGATGTGTCTGATGGCCTTGTCAATGGAGCATGTGGCACAGTCGTGGAAATCATTCAAAGTCAACAAGACGATGACATGCCTGCAGCTATCCACGTGGAGTTTGAAGACCCTAATGTAGGAAAGATCCAGAGGTCAAAAGCAAAAAGGGTTTCTGAACGTTCAACGATAGTGGAAGTGCAAGAGGAACAAGTGGCTAATAATGGTGGAGTACGAAGGCAACTGCCGATTAGCCTGGCCTGGTCAGTAACTGTACACAAATGTCAAGGGCTTACTGTTGAAAGGGCTGTTGTATCACTCAAGAAGATCTTTGCTCCAGGGCAAGCATACGTTGCATTGAGTCGCGTGAGAACTCTTGGTGGGCTGATAATTGAGGACTTCAAAGAATCTGCCATATTTTGTGATAACAAAGTAGATTCAGCTATGAAAAGCTTGCCTGAGTTTAACTTTGGAATGTCTGTTTTATCCAACATGAACCCTGTGTGCACAGTAGCACTTCACAATGTGCAGAGTTTGAATGCTCACATTCAGGATGTTCAATCCCATAAAGCCCTCATGAATGCTGACTGTATTTGCTTAACAGAGACGTGGCTCAATGTAGACACTGATGAAGAGCCACAACTTCCAGGATACGTCTTCAAACACAATCCGAGAGGAAACTGTTACAATGACTCCGAGCCAGCCTTTGCAGCGCTGAAACAACAACAAAGAGGTGGAGTTGGTCTGTTTTGTTCAGAAAACGTTGACGTGCAGGTGTCAATTCCAGAAAGATGCAATTTGGAATGTCTGTATTTTGAAATACCACATGCAAATTTGACTGCTGCTGTGTTGTACAGGCCCAGCTCTTATAAGATTGACATGTTTCGAGAACAGTTATTACAGGTCATCTTTGAACTTGAAAAGCATCCTGGGAGGAAACTCATCATGGGAGACTTCAATGAGGACATCTTTGTATCGTCTACAATTCTCAAGTTATTGGAACGGCATGGATACACTCAACATGTGCAAGCAGCCACAACTGAAAAAGGTACATTAATAGATCATGTCTACATTAAAGGCACAGAAGATGTTGTTGTTGAAGTTGTGCAGACATACTACAGTTTTCATGAAGCGATACTGATCTCACTGTTGTAATGTTTTCTGTGATTAATGATATTTGTCTTTGAATAGGTAGGCATTTATATTCTGGCTGTTACACATGACGTCATTATGAGTTCACTTCATATTCCGTCCGCTAAGTGGGGTTTGGGTGGGTGGGTGGTGGCAAGGAGAGAGCATAACACTGGACGGTCCTTGCAAGGGATGGGAGGGGTATGGGGGCCATTTTCCAAAAGAAGTTGCAAATAACGGTAAAGATATACAGATGAATATGTAAATATCAGGGAGCTATACAGTTGATTTATTATATAGGCAACTAACATTTTTTTAAAGTCAGCGGACCATTCCTTAATTGTCTAAAGCATTTTAGACTATGTCTTGTTAATGTTTGTCAAATTATTTCATTTTGGTTACATTACACCACCATTACACAAAGTTATGCGTAATGCATTTAAATGCTAAAAAGAGTCCAAATTAAAGTTTTAATTAATGGACAGAC
>NC_055957.1:6305200-6310200 GCF_018492685.1 Alosa sapidissima | reverse complement strand
TATGGCAGAGGTCTAATATGGCAGAAAGTGACGTAATAGGGGTCATTGAACTTAGGTCGGTCCAGGGATTCCAACGGTGCCTGATATGTGAAAATCGGACGCACCGTTCAATGGTCACATGCGTGAATGCAATCCAGGTTCGACCCATTGGTGGTGCTAGAGTGTTGGGCATAGAGTTCTGGAAATTAGTGAGAGTGATCATGGGACAGTGCTGAATCAGTGTGCCAAATTTCATAACTTTAGACCCAGCGGTTCAATTTCTGGCCAGATTTTGACCTGTTGGTGGCGCTAGATGGCTGGGTTTAGAGGTCCGTAAATGAGTGTGAGTGGTCAGTGGAATGTTCAATGGCGGAAGTGTAATAATAATAGGAAAAGCTAGTAACTCAATGGGTGCCTTCGCAGCTTCGCTGCTTGGCCCCCAATAACAATAACTGATAAACAGACAAAACTGAACAAGTCATGTGTTACCGCAGCACAACACACACGGTAGATTAGAGTGGGACTACCACCACCTCTAAAGATTAGAGTAGGACCGTCACCACCTCTAAAGATTAGAGTAGGACAAAGGTTGCATTTTAACTCTATTTCCTACTTCATTTAAAACTTTGTTTCTTAATTAATCTGCCATAGCTTTATCTTTAAACACTTTTTTTCCCCTTTCTTTTTTTAATTAGGACAAATCCTGCATAGTGTGCTAGAATTAAAATACTAATATTAATCACCCTTTCAATTGGCTCTTGAAATGTTGTGATTGGATTTGGAAGTGTAGCCTATGACATTTTCAGATCAAGAGCCTTATGAAGAGCTCCTTGAAGCACTGTGGAATTTGATGGAAGCTGAATTAGCTGCCCTTTCAAAAGAAAGCTCCCTTTGTGTTCACTAATTAGAATTATATGGGAGCCCTTTGATTGCCAGAAGAATGAAAGTGTGTTTATAAGTGGGCTTGATAGATAGGCTCCATTATGGTGAAGTAAAAAAGCCTTTCAGGGAGCGCTCTCTGCCTTCTTCCTCTGAAGGCACTGATGGTCAGCTCAGAGGCAAATGATGCAGATGCTGATGGCTTGACATTATGTTTATGTTTGAAATGGTAGAAAAGATCAGCACTAATTGCCAGGCTCCATTTTGGTGGTGGTAAGGAGAGGAAGTGGAATTGAAAAAAAAGACTATGCCTGTGAGAAAATACACCTCCAGTCCTGCAGGGCGGCAGTGTTGAACTAAAGGAGAGGAAGTCTAATAGAAAAAAGACTATGCCTGTGAGAAAATACACCTCCAGTTCTTGCAGGGTGGCAGTGTTGAACTAATATTGTGTGGGTCTCCCTCATTTTAGTGAAGATTAAATATAAATGATGTAATCTGTAATAATACAACCCGAATTCCAAAAATGTTAGGACGCTTTGTAAAATGTGGATAAAAAAAAAGAATACTATGATTTACAAAACATTTCAATCCTATATGTAATTGAGAATAGTACAAATACAATCAACTGTTGAAGGAGAGAAATTGTATTGTTTTTTGGAAAACATGTTAATGTATAATTTATTGCTAGCAACATGTCTCAAACAAATTGGGATGGGGCATTTTAACACTGTGTTGCTTCTTCCTTTTCATTTAACAACACTCAGTTTTGAGAATTAAATGTGGGCCCGATATAGGATTTCAGTTGCTCAGTCTGGGGACTTCTTAATCATGTTTTTCATTCCATGATGAACCCTATTGGACAGGTCTGGACTGCAGACAGGCCATTTAAGCACCTGGACTTCTCATCTACAGAGAAATACTGTTTACTGGACATACAGTATGTACAGTCTGTTCTTCCCTGAAAAAAACATGGTCTGGATGACAGTATATGTTGCTCAAAACATTGTGTACATCATTCAGAATGGATTGTGCCTTGCCAGATGTGGAAGATGCCCATGCCATATGAATGCTATGCAAAAACAGCTGTTGTTCTCATGTAGCATGATAACCTCCAGACCTGCAGGGCGGCGGTACTTAGCTGACAGTTGTGTGTGTCTCCCTCAGATCTCCTATAAGGCGGTGAGCTCTTTTGACCTGGCGCTGGATCTGTCCAATCAGAGCGGCAGGGTGGTGAAACTGGGCAACGAGACGTCCCACGTGTTCCTGGGGCTCTACCCCGGCTCCACCTACTCCTTCACCCTGAGGGCCAGCACCGCCAAGGGCTACGGACCCCCCACCATCACCCAGGCCACCACACGCATCTCAGGTAGGAGGGGCCGCACACACACACATACATTTACACACACACACAAACACTTACACACACACACATTTACACACAAACACACACACACGTTTACACACACCGACATGCACACACAAATTCACACACACACACACACAGACACACACACGTTTACACACACACACACACAAATGCACACACACACACACACGTTTACATACACACATTTACACACACACACAAACACTTACACACACATTTACACACACACACACACACACACACACACACACACATTTACACACACTCACACACACACACACACACACACACACACACACATTTACACACACACACACGTTTACACACACACACACACATACATTTACACACACACACACACACACACACACACACACACACACACACACACAAACAAATACACACACACACACACACACACACAAACACACACACACGTTTACACACGCACGCACAAACACACACACACACACATTTACACACACGCACACACAAACACACACACACAAACACACACACACATTTACACACACGCACACACAAACACACACACACACATTTACACACACGCACACACAAACACACACACACACAGAAAAACACATACACACACATACAAACACACACACACACACACACACACACACAAAAAACACATACACTGTACATACACACACACACAGAAAAACACATACACCGTACATACACACACACACATTTACACACACGCACACACAAACACACACACACACACACACACATACACATATCATCCAAAGTGCAGGTAAAGAGACTAGACTAGTCAATTGTAAACAATTGTGTGTGTGTGTGTGTGTGTGTGTGTGTTCTTGTGTCTTCAGCTCCCTTTATGCCTGCCTACGATCAAGAGACGTCCATCAACCAGACTGACAGCACTGTGACTATTTTCCTGAAACCAGCCAAGAGCAGAGGAGCTCCAATCAGGTACACACACACACACACACACACACACACACACACACACACACACACACACACACACACACACACACACAAGACACACACACACAAGACACACACACACACACGCACACACACTCACACACAAGACACACACACACACAAGACACATACACACAGACACACACGCACACACACACACACACACACACACACACAAATATACACACAAATACACACACACACGCAGACACACACACACAAGCGCCAGCCACAGGTATAAAGGGAGAAGCTCCACCCCCTCAGACAGGTCACACGAGGATAATTATAACAAACAGAAAACAGGCAGAGCAGCCAAAAAGGGCTTGATAGAAACTACGCCACCTATGGGTAGAAGAGGGACGTAACACACTTGCACTCACACAAACTTTGACGAATCTACCCCCTCAGGCATGAGCCAAACTTAATTGCTGATACACACAAACACACACACACACACTCACACATACATGCAGACACACACAAAGCCTTTGTGTGATCACTGGTCCAATTCATTGGCTTAACATGAAGAGAAGGGAAGACATCAGTGGGCCAATTTCATGGGGATTAGACCCAAGCAAAGCTTTTGTTTTGATGTGGGCACGTTTGGGTTATTTGAAGTCTCTATTCATGAAAAACAGAAGATGTATTAGAAAAGATAAGATACATTGTGGATGTAATGTGGTTTGATATGTGTAATGTATTTGTGCATGAGATGATGTTGTATTTTTGTGCAATTTGTGTGTATTTGTGTGTGTGTGTTTGTGTGTGTGTCTGTGTGTGTGTAGGTTTAAGGACTATTGATTTTGTTGTTCACATCTCGTGTGTGTGTATGTGGGCAGGTGATGGGGTGTGTGAGATTTTGTGTGAGCGTGTTTTATGATATATGTGTTTTATGATGTGTGTGTGTGTGTGAGTGTAAGGTTTTGTGTGAGTATGTTTTATGATGTGTGTGTGTGTGTGTGTGTGAGGTTGTATTTTATGATGCGTGTGTGTGTGTGTGTGTGTGTGTGTGTGTGTGTGTGAAGTTGTGTGTGTGTGTGGATGTGTAAGGTTGTATGTGGGTAGATGATAGGGTGTTTGAGGTTGTGTGGGGGTGTGTTATGATGCAGATAGATAGATAGATAGATAGATAGATAGATAGACACTTTATTGATCCCTAGGGGATTAATACGTGTGAGGTTGTGTGTGATACGGTTTGTTGGGTTGTGTGTGTGAAGTTGTGTGGATGTGTGAGGTTGTGTGTGGGTAGATGATAGGGTGTGTGAGGTTGTGTGTGGGTGTGTTATGATGCGTGTGGGTTTGTGAGGTTATGTGTGTGTGGGTGGTACGGTGTGTGAGGTTGTGTGTGTGTGCGTGGTACGGTGTGTGAGGTGGTGTGTGTGTGTGTGTGTGTGTGTGATACATTGTGTGAGGTTGTGTGTGTGTGATACACAAACACTTTTTGTCACGAAAATGTAGAAATGCAGGGAGTCAAAGACGTTGAAAGTGGGGCTGTGCGCACCAAGCCACTTGTTGTTTCTGTGTAAACAGGCCCTTGGCTACACTCGACACGCCACGGTGTTCTGAAATAATTATTCACCAGAAAAATAGTTTGAACGTAAACCCGACGTACAGGAATGCCACTTGCACCCAATTTATAGGAGTCATTGCAGATTAAAAGACGTCTTAAAATTGCGAACAATGCATACAAGGCCTTCCCGAACGACAGAGATACAGATATCGCCGAAAAGGAGTGCGTCATTGACCGCAGTTACATGCAGGGAGTAACCCGGTT
>NC_055957.1:6290200-6300200 GCF_018492685.1 Alosa sapidissima | reverse complement strand
ATTAAAAAGCCCATCACAGGGTTGATCACACTTTCCCTCTCTCTCTCTCTCCCTCTCTCTCTCTCATCTTTTTCTCTGTCAGTCTCTCTCTGTGCCTCTCTTTTCTCTCAACCCTTATCTGTTTCTCCATTCTCTCTGCCTTTCTCTCTGTACTCCAATTTTATTTCTGCTTAGTCTTCTCTCCTCCTCTCCCTCCCTCTCCCTTCTCCCTGGTGGGTCTGTGAGATAGATGTGTCAGAATGAGCTGCAGTCACAGATTTTAATCAATTAGTTATCTGACCAGTGGGACTCGTAATGGAGGCCAGCCAAGAGGCAGGAGAGACAGACAGAGAGAGAGAGAGAGAGAGGGAGAGGGAGAGGGAGAGGGAATGGAGAGAGATGGGGAGGAAGAAGAGAGAATTGAATAAGACAGATGTGGAGATGGAGGGAAAAAAGGTAGGAAGAGAGAGAGAGAGGATGGGGAAGTTAAAGAGTCACATGGGTAGAGGGACTGTCTAGCAAGGCTCTGGCATCATAACGTCTGTTTGATATCCTGTCCAACTGATCGGGACATTGGCAATGTCACACACGCCCCTCTGAGTAGTCTAGAATTAAGCAATAAGCCCCGAGAGGCCGTAGGTTCTACAACAGCTGAGGGGCGTTGTTGTTGCACGACGCGCTAGCGGAGTGCCTAAAAACCCCCTTAGCTGTTGAAGAGTCAGTGTAACCTACGGACTCGAGTGGCTTATTGCTTTTCTAAAACTGTTACTACAAATACCTGGCAAAGTTTCATAAAGTAAAGGCACAGCAACTAGAAATATAACAAGTTATTCCTAGATAATCATTCTTCCGCCAAGAAATATATTTCCTCTGTCTGAATGGTTGCCAAGCAACATCGAGACGCAGCTACTTTAACTTTTGTATCAAGTTGTGGTGGCGCAGTAATATAGAACGAAATGCGGTCAAGGTGTATGATTGTGCTGGATTTTACAACAGCGTCGAACGTGATTCAGCCAATCACAATCAAGGACCGGAACTATTAGTTTTAGAATAGATAAATTAAGAAACTTGCGTAGCCTTGAATAGATAAGTTGAGAAAGATACACACACACACACACACACACGACCCAGGAGAGCTGATGTGTAGGGGGGAAAGGGAAGGGGCTTTGAAATGCCGCCGTGTCAAGACCAGGAGCCACTTCATTCATCACCACCTGCATCCCATCCACATTCATACGCCTCTCATAGCACCATTAATCACTGCCATGAGAACACACTAATTCTGCCCCAGCGGCTCATTAACACCTCACTGACAGCAGCTCAGGGTCTTAAACAGCTCAGGGCATTGTGTTGTGTTATGCTGATATAAGGTGGACGTTTAGGCTAGTGCTCATTTGTATAAAACATCAAAGAGTGCAGCCAGTGTGGGCCAGCACAGGCCCAGTGGAAAGGGTTAAGGTTCACCTTTAAAGGGGTGGACCAGCACATACCCAGTATAAGTGTTTAAGGATGAGCTTTAAAGGGGTGGGCCAGAACAGGCCCATTGGAAAGGGTTAAGGTTCAGCTTTAAAGGGGTGGCCCAGTGGAAGTGTTTAACATTGAGCTTTAAAGGGGTGGCCCAGTGGAAGTGTTTAAGTTGAGCTTTAAAAGGGTTGGCCAGCACAGGCCCAGTGGAAGTGTTTAAGGATGAGCTTTAAAAGGGATTCAATATTTAAGAGATGAGACACATGCCTCTGTCTCCCTCTGGGGTTCAACAACAACAACAACAACAACAACAACAACAACAACAACACGTTACATTTATATAGCGCCTTTCTCAACACTCAAAGCACTTCACATGGAAGGGGGGCCTCACTAACCACCACCAATGTAGCACCCACCTGGGTGATGCACAGCAGCCATTATGCGCCAGAACGCTCACCACACACCAGCTTGAGGTGGAGAGTGAGGGAGTGAATGAGCCAATTACAGTGGAGGATGATTAGGGGGCCAGATTGAATGAGCAAGGTTGGGAATTTAGCCAGGACACCGGGGAATCCTCTACAGTTCAGTGTGTTTGAGTTGGGTTATGTTTAGGAGAGTCTCCTGCCATGTTGGGTTATGTGCTGTTTAGGAGAAACCCCTGCCGTCCGTGTTGGGTTATGTTGCCATGTTGGGTTATGTGCCGTTTAGGAGGGTCTCCTGCCATGTTGGGTTATGTGCCCATGTTGGGTTATGTGGCCATGTTGGGTTATGTGCTGTTTAGGAGGGTCTCCTGCCGTGTTGGGTTATGTGCCCGTGTTGGGTTATGTGTTCATGTTGGGTTATGTGCTGTTTAGGAGGGTCCCCTGCCGTGTTGGGTCAGTGGTTTCAGCTTTGGACAGGAGCTGGGTGCTTTTGATTTTGTTTATGTGTTTACGTGGTTGCATTTGTTGTTTGTTTTCTGTTGCCTTATTTGTGTAACGCTGCATTGAGCTGATGATTAAATGATACGTTTGTGCAAGGCAGCATGAGGTTTGTGTCTCTGTATGTGTCTCTGTCTGTGTGTGTGTGTGTGTGTGTGTGTGTGTGTCTGTGTGTGTCTCTCTGTGTATGTGTCCGTGTATGCGTGTGTGTGTGTGTGTGTGCGTGTGTGCGTATGTGAGTTTGGTGTGTGTGTGCATTTCCATTTTTAATGTTGACAGGTGACAAGCATGACAGGAATAATTACTAACACAGATTACTAAGCTCAATTACACACTGAAGTACGCACACGCACACGCACACGCACACACACACACACACACACACTCACACACACACTCACACACAGCCTGGTGTTAGAGGGTAAAGTAGCACAACGTAATTAATTTCCTCTGTTGTCATGTTGACGCATCAGAGGGCTGCTGTGTGAATGAGAGCTGTTTTGTTTAACCCATTCCGTGTCTGCTGTGTTGTTTAACCCATTTAACCCATTCCATGAGTGCTGGGTTGTTTAAAGAGGAAAAAACGCACGCACATCCCGATCTAATCCTGGGTGCTGGACAAAACACTTGCGATGAGAGAGAGGGGAAAAAAGTCCGCAACACCAGTATATGCTCCCAAGTTATAGTTTATTTACCGTGACGTTTCGGGCCCACTCAAGCCCTTCATCAGACGTCTGATGATCTCTCTGAAAGTCCACTTCGAGTCAGACTCGAGTCATGATTTTAATGACTTCAGACTTGACTTGATAAAATTCGGCATGACTTGCGACTCAACTTGGACTTGAATACTATTCACTCAAGACTTGACTCGGACTTTGCCTCTTTGACTTGTGATGACTTGACATGTCTCGAATCAAAAACTAAATTTCCTGATCGTGTACCAGTCAACCCAGAGACGCTTTCCCGCGACTAAAAAAAAAAAAAAAATAGCGGAGACAAGCGGCCAGAGCACAGTTCAGTAGCCTACTGCCACTACCCTCACACACGTTACGCACTGTGTGTAGGGCACCAAGAGACAGAGGAAGGACCAACATTTAGCCAATCACTAGTAGCTTTACTGCAAACTGATTTGCACTCTTGTTAGAGAACGTTTGTCAAAAAGCACCAACAGCATGTTACATAAAGATGATACTTTTCGAGTCCTCTCCATTAAGATCCAACTTGAACTTATGCTACTGCATTTAATTGAGAACGCATCTAAGTACGCACGAGAGGGAGAGAAAACGAGTAGGTTCCAGCTGGCTTGTCATTGTTGATGATGATTGATATCTTCTTTTAAATACAAGAAACATATAAAAAGAAATCGTGGAGGCAACAAATATGAGATTAGAGGAGATTGTGAATTTATCCGGTTCTCACTAGTCTACTATACTGTTATAAACTATGAGATCCAGGTCACTATGACATAGCTGCACTCACTGTGATTTGGAAAGTGGACAAGAATATTATGAAGAGTTGTCTTTGCCTTGTGTAATGGAACTGGTGAGTCTTGAAGTATTCAATAATTTATTTACATGAAGCACATGATATGCCACTCAGCTACTGTAGCTAGGTGGCTACTGGCTACCAGGCTCATAATTCACTTTTAATTGCAAACAGAAAATGTCAAGCAAGCATCATGTCATACATGCTTCTCTTTCCAAAGGAATGAAAGCTGTTTGTGCCAACTTAATATCATGCTTATCATTGTTAATATTGTGCTATACATGTGGCACAAACAATGTTTGAGTTTGTGGACTAGCCATACTGTAGGCTATATTTGAACGGAGCTGGTAAAAAAAGATCATTATGAGAACGTGTGGACAGTGCACAATGGGCATAAAGTGACAGTGCACCATTTACAAATTAGATAAACAGCATCAAATGTGTAGTATTTCTTAAGAAATTAATACTTTAAAACACAATTACTGTCATTATTATCTTTTAAATAATATAAAAGTGTTGACCTTGGCTTCCCTTATGAGTCACCACTGGCAGACAGTCTAATAAATTGTTTGCAGGCAAATCTGTGGCCTAGCGCAGTGAAATACCATCAGTCAAATTATTACTCATCCTTACAGTGGGCTCCGCAATTTGGAAAAACATTATATATATTTGCAGCTGTGCTGAGTGTCATGTAGCTATCCGTTTTGTACAGATTACTCAGGTATGCACATGTGTATATTACACAGGTATGCACATGCATATGTCATAAAAGATTACAAGACAGAAACATTGAACATATTTTAATCTGTATTTATAAAAAAAATACTGTGGATTAGATGGAAGTGCTAAAATGAATGATTGATAGTCTAATAATGGCATTATTAAGTGAAGAATACCTGATGACTTGTTCAGGACTTGAAAAAGATTGGGACTTGGACTTGGACTCGACTTGGCTTTGATGTGACTTGGACTTGGACTCGACTTGCCCTTCTCTGTATTTACTTTGGACTTGACTGCTAAGACTTGGGACTTACTTGTGACTTGCCAAACAGTGACTTGGTCCCACCTCTGGTTAGGGGGGGTGAGGGTGCATGTGAGGGGGTGGGTGGTGGGTGAGGGTTAGGGGGGGTGAGGGTGAGGGTGAGGGTGCAGGAGGGTTAGGATGGGTGAGGGTGCGGGTGAGGGTGCATGTGAGGGGGTGGGTGGTGGGTGAGGGTTAGGGGGGGTGAGGGTGAGGGTGCAGGAGGGTTAGGGTGGGTGAGGGTGCGGGTGAGGGTGAGAGTGGGTGAGGGTGCGGGTGCGGTCTTTGTCGGCTCTGCTGAAGTTTTCTGAAGAGAAATCAGCAGCCGCGCTGACCCACCTGGAACAACAAGGGAGCTATGTAAGAATGCTCTTTGTGGACTTCAGCTCGGCGTTCAACACCATCTTTCCACAACGTCTGGTGTCTTAAGCTGGCGGACCTTGGGCTCCCATCACTCACCTGCAGTTGGATATTGGACTTTTTAACAGGCCGCTCCCAGAGGGTGAGGCTGGGTTCCAACATCTCCACTGCTCAGCACCGGCTCGCCACAGGGCTGCGTGCTTAGCCTGCTCCTCTACACTCTCTACACGTATGACTGTGCCCCCACCCACATCAGCAACAAGATTGTAAAGTTCGCAGATGACACAACGGTAGTTGGACTCATCTCAGCCGAGGTGGGTGAGCTAGCATACAGGGACGAGGTGGAGCGGCTGGCAGAGTGGTGCTCAGTCAACAACCGGCTCCTCAACACCACAAAAACAAAGGAGCTGGTCATTGACTTTAGAAAGAACAAGTCTGACATTCAACCACTCTTCATCGGCGGGGCCTGTGTGGAGAGGGTTCCGGTGTTCAGGTTTCTGGGAATTGAGCTGGAGGACGACCTGACATGCTGCGCCAACACCAAGGAGCTACTGAAGAAGGCGCAGCAGAGACTGTATTTCCTGAGAACTCTCAGGAAGAGCGGTCTCCCCCAGAATCTGCTTCTCGCCTTCTACCACTGCTCCATAGAGAGTGTGCTCACGTATGGACTGCGTGTTTGGTACGGTAGCTGCCAGAGCCGGACAGTAACGGAGTACATTTACTTGAGTACAGTACTTGAGTACAATTCTGAGGGATCTGTACTTTACTCGAGTATCATTTTTGGGGAGTACTCATGTCTTTACTCAAGTACATTTGAGAGGCAAATATTGTACTCTTTACTCCACTACATTTCTATCCATAAACTTGAGTACCCGTTACTTCTAAAAAAAAAAGGCGCCACTGATTGGGACAGCCTATCAGCAATCACCTTCAGCTTTCTGCCAAAGTCAACTCCATGGTCAGATTTAGATAAGAGACGAAACCATGGACGAAACAATGGATGAAGACGCAGCAGGTCCATCCCGGGAATGTGCCAACCTGTGGCCCCACCTCGCCAGACTATTTCAATTTTCTGAACAAGTTAAAGGAACCATATGTAAGATTGTGGCCAAAACTGGTACTGCAATCACTTTCAAAATACTGAAGAGCGGTGTATCCCCTCCCCCTCCCCCCTGACTCGAGGTTGCCAACCCGGATGGCAGAACACTACTGACTTTGTGATTAGTAGATAGGTGGAGGGTGGCGCATCAGGCCAAAACACAACATGACATGACAAAACACAACATCAACATCAGTTGAGGGCTGCAACTTCACTTTTTAAATGACAATATCCTGGCCGGACTACTGTTGTCAGTGATATAAGTATTTGAAGTGAACATTATTTCTTAATGTCTAGTGACATATCAGGGCCATTTTATGATTAATTGAAATATTTTTCTAACATACGGTTCCTTTAATGATAGTTTTCACTTCAAGTGTTAGTAAATAGTATTACATTATTAGTAGTATAGTATTAAAGTATTATTAGTATTTTGTATATACTAAATACAAATAGTATTTTGTATTTGAAATACGTATTTTAAATACATGTATTAGAAAAACTGCCCATCCCTGGCAACATGGTAAAAAGATGAAAATGACTTGATTTTACTTTCAATTCCTTTTACATTCTCCAAGGTATTAACATTAAACATTTTCATAACTCCATGTAGGACGATTCTGTACATAAATGTATGCACTGTGGCAGTAGTAATGCAATATAGAAAATGTAGGCTACTGTACTCTTGATACTCAAGTACTTTTAAAAACAAGTACTTCAGTACTTTTACTTTAGTAGACATCTGACTGTTGTACTTCTACTTGTACTTGAGTAAAATTTAGCAAAGGGTATCTGTACTTTTACTAAAGTAATGAAGCAGTGTACTCTGTCCGCCTCTGGTAGCTGCACATCCTCAGAGAGGAAGGCGCTTCACAGGGTCGTCAGGGCAGCAGAGAGGACCATAGGCTGCCCCCTCCCCACGCTGGAAGAGATCTACGCCTCCAGATGCCGCAAGAAGGCAATAGACATCTCAAAGGACCCTTCACACCCAGGTCACTGTCACTTTCAGCTCTTGCCTTCAGGCAGGAGATACAGAACAATGAAAACCAGGACAAACCGTTTAAAAAATAGTTTCTATCCGAAGGCAATCATGGCCCTTAACTCTTCAAATTTGAAATAGTCTGTTCTTGGCCCCTAACCCACTGTGCAAATTCTATTGTGGAGTAATGTTTTTTTTACCAGTGAAATATGTACAAAACCATTCCATAACCAGTGCAATATATGTTTACATATCTATCTATCTATCTATCTATCTATCTATGAGCAGCAGCAAAGGCCAGCTGGGATCCTTGGTGAGGCTCCAGTATCCAGTGGCCTCATTAAGTCCTGTGCCGATAGACCCACACACTTTATATTCAACCATAACCTTTTCCCATCCTAGCAAACACACTAGACAAACTCCCAACTTATTACAGATTAGCCTGCCCAAAGGTCGGATCAGCATTAGTCAACATGAGATGCTGCAAGAAATGGGACATGTGCATGTGTGCAGGCGTGCGTGTGTGTGTGTGTGTGTGGGTTTGTGTGTGTGTGCACGTTCCTGCATGTTCAAAGACAGTTTTGATATGAAGACCTTTAGGCCTTTACATTGTTAAACAGGAAGAATAACAGATATTGTTTTCCACACTCTGTTGTATGCAGTGTGTGTCTGTGTATGTGTATGTGTTTTGTCTCTGTGTCTGTGTGTGTGTGTGTGTGTGTGTGTGTGTGCATGAGTGTGTGTGTGTGTGTGTGTGTGTTAGTGGGTGTGCATGTGTGTGGGTGTGTGTGTTTGTGTGTGCATGAGTGTGCGTGTGTGTGTTTGTGGGTGTGCATGCGTTTGTGTGTGTGTGTGTGTGTGTGTTTGTGGATGTGCATGAGTGTGTGTGTGTGTGTGCGCATGAGGTGTGTGTATGTGTGTGTGTGTGGAATCAACTGGAGTGTTGTGTTCCATGTAAGCTCATCTCTTTAGATGAAAGGAACCCTCAGACAGTCTCAGCAGCAGCATTCGTTGCATTCAGGACCCCTGGTGGGGACGGACCGTCTGGTTATGTTCCTGTTCCAGAGCGCTCCAGCAGAACTCAGCAGAAGAGCTCACCTGGCAGAGCAGCACCTGACTCTGCAGGGGGGCGGGAGCCTGGCTGCTGTTTGTACTCCATCATCTCCCACAGAGCAGCGGAGGCTGGGACCAGTCTGGCCCTGATGCACCTCTGATGCGGCCCTGATGCGGCCCTGATGTGGCTCTGATGTGGCCCTGATGCAGCTTTGATGCGGCCCTGATGTGGCCCTGATGCGGTTCTAATCTGGCCCTGATGTGGCCCTGATGCGGTTTTAATCTGGCCCTGATGTGGCCCTGATGCGGCTCTGATGTGGGTCTGATGCAGCCCTGATGCGGTTCTAATCTGGCAAGCATAAGCCTACATGCCCAGACCTTTAGTGGTCCTTTATAATATCCACTATGCTTGTGCATGGTCAGACACGACACACATACACACACACACACACAGCAGCAGCACACACACAAACACACACATACACACACACACACACACTCATGATGTGGTCAGGGTCATCCTCCATCAGGGCAGTTCATCTTCATAATAGGGGCTTTACTGAACCATTGATCGGCTCATCAATACATTGGCCCTCATCAATACGTCGCTCCTTGATAAATGTGAGTGGACAGAGCCGATGTGGAAGAGGAATAGATTAGCTCCATGTCATTAAACGTCATGAAGTCCAGTACAGACGGAAAGTCCAGATAGGACGTGGATCAATTAGGCCTGCTCTGCTGAGCCTCGATTGGTCCTGAGGCGGCCAGGCCTGGGAGATTGATTGACTCGTCAATAAAGCGATCAGCACATTCATAAATAGCTGCAGACTGCATTGACCCTATCCAAATCCAAATAAATAGTCATTTATCAGGATTAATTGGCTGCCATGGCAACTCATCATGTGGCAATGTGACTGATATCTACTTTTCCATTTCCCTGTATGACCGTGTGGGTAGGACATGTTGTGTGTGTGTGTGTGTGTGTGGGTAGGACGTGTGTGTGTGGGTAGGACGTGTGTGTGTGTGTGTGTGTAGGACATGTGTGTGTGGGTAGGACAAGTTGTGTGTGTGTGTGTGGGTAGATGATGTGTGTGTGGGTAGGACATGTTGTGTGTGTGTGTGTGTGTGTGTGTGGGTAGGACATGTTGTGTGTGTGGGTAGGACATGTTGTGTGTGTGTGTGTGTGTGTGTGTGTGTGGGTAGAACATGTTGTGTGTGTGTGGGGGTAGGACATGTTGTGTGTGTGTGTGTGTGTGTGTGTGTGGGTAGAACATGTTGTGTGTGTGTGGGTGGGTGGGTAGGACATGTTGTGTGTGTGTGTGTTGGTAGGACATGTTGTGTGTGTGTGTGTGTGTGTGTGTGTGTGTGGGTAGGACATGATGTGTGTGTGTGGGTAGGACATGTTGTGTGTGTGTGTGTGTGGGTAGGACATGTTGTGTGTGTGTGTGTGTGTGTGTGTGTGGGTAGGACGTGTGTGTGTGTGGGTAGGACATGTTGTGTGTTGTGTGTGTGTGTGTGTAGGTAGGACATGTTGTGTGTGTGTGTGTGTGGGTTAGGGCTGGGACAACACGTCGACGTAATCGATGACGTCGACGCAAAAAATACGTCGACGCAAAATATGAGCGTCGATTCGTCAAGGA
>NC_055957.1:6267700-6285200 GCF_018492685.1 Alosa sapidissima | reverse complement strand
AAAAAGAGAGATTAGGATAGAGGAGAGGAGAAAGAGAGAGAGAGGGAATAAGAGAGGAGGGGAGAAAGAGAGAGAATAAGATAGAGAGAGAGAGAATAGGATAGAGGAGGGGATAAAGAGAGAGGGAATACGATAGAGGGGGGGAGAAAAAGAGAGGGAATAAGATAGAGGAGGGGAGAAAGAGAGAGAGACTTATCAGCAGGGAGTCCCTCAGGAGTGTGTTGAGCAGTGTGCTGCCATGTATTCAGGGTGACATTGTTCTGGGTCATCTGCTCCTGAAACACAGTGTGGATATTTAAGAAGCCCTATGCAACAATTTTAGCAAAAATGACCTTAATTATGCAGGTTCAGAGTCGTTCTGATGGTTCTACAACACTTTTTGGGTCGTTTGGTGGGTGCTTCGTCTACCCCTAGTGCTTCTCCGCGGAAAAAACGAATATGCAACTTTCTGGTCACGGTCCGAACACATCCGGATGTAACTCAGCCAAAGTATCCAATCGCGCCTCGAAAAAATGTAGTCAGATTGTAGTTTCTAAGAAGACTGCAAAACGGACTCCGACTTGGCTTTGTTGCTGCTGAAATTGTAAGTAGCCTACCCTTGGGTGAACCTCGTTTTTGTAATGTGATTTGTTAGTCTCTTGAACAATGTGTTTGCTCGACCGTTTTATTGTGAGCCCTGTATGTGTTTAGCTTGGTTTCTTGATTGCTAGCTCGCTAGCTAGTGGGGGTTTAGCGTAGCAGTCACTTGCTACCAAAGCTAGAGGGGGAGCTATGTCATGAAAAATGCGAGCCCAAATCAGGCGAAAACACAGAAACAGCACAGGCCCTCGTCATGTCCACTCTGAGCACAGGCCCTTTTCATACCCAGCGTGGTCAGAGAGGGTTAAAGCGGAGCGAGAGGCGCAAACGTTCGACAATTTCCGTGTTCGATTATTGCAAGGGGGAGGGGGGGAAATCCCCCTTTATGCAGACCAGAGTAAACCCTCGCTGCACTAATGTCAATGGAGACTTTTTGGATTTATTGGAATTTTACCAATAAATTGGTCATTATGTCTTTCTGGATTTGTTGAGGGTTTTTTGGAAAATTTTGTCATAATCTGTAAGTGTCTGGGATCATTTCAAGCCTAAAAGTGTAATTTTTTAGTGTTCGGATTTGTAATAAAATAACTTAATATCAGACCATGCTGCTGCCAGTTACTGTCCAGTTGTTAGCATGCTAGCTAGGCTCTTAGCTAAGGTAACATTTTAAACTGAGAAGTGTAATTTCTTTGAAATGACAACTAGCTGAATAACATTACTGACATTATTAGTTAAAGTGGATAGTTTATACTCAAGTGAATTTGCAACAGTATATTAAGTTTAAGCGAAGTCCTTCAACTACTAGTCACTTGTTAGCGCATAGCTATATTGCCATAGCTACTCCCATCCACTTGTACAGCATTTTAAGCTAGTGTTAGCTAGCTAGCTAGCTCGGTTCACATGACTAATTCAATTATTCATATCATGTCCTAAAGAATGATTCATTGGTATCATACATGATTATAGACAATAATACTGTGAACACAATTATGTTTATCTGTTCTTATTGCTTATTAAAAGAGAAAGTTTATTTAGTGGTGTAAGGTGACACTCCCACTTATGCAGACCGGAACTGTCCCGTTTTGCTCCCATAGTAACGAATTACGTTGCTCTATCTTGCTAGTAATCAAGGATCTTTGGCGCAGTGTTGCCAACTATTTCAAATGGAAAGTAGCTAAAGCCAGCTCCAAAAGTCGCTAAATGTCGCTAGATGACGTCACGCACTAATTTGCATATCAATTACGTCTCCAGGTTGTGACCCCCCCCCCCCCCCCCCAAAAAAAAAAAAAAAAACGGTGATGGCCCTTTAATTTCCCTTTACACCTGTTTGCTTTTCTCCTAGGCCTACTCAAATAGGCAACTTTAAGAGCCTAATTTAAATATATTTAATTTAATATATATTAGGGTAATTGATACACTTTACACTTCTGTACATCTTGTATGGCTACACCAGAATGAGCATTAAGTGGCTGAAAATCAGTAATTTCCAACCTATTCCCAAATGCTGCATTTGCTTTGCACAGCTTGAAGTCTGAAGCCTACTTTCCTTTGTTGAACGGTGCTGGAAAGCGCCTCCCTGTTTCCCTGTCATCGTTGCTCTCGTCTCGTTGACTCTGGTTGTAATCTCACCCGAAGTTGCTGCACCTTCCAATAACGTTGTCTGAGCTGTTAGATCTATAGAACATCTACTTCCGTGGATAACATGGGCTGATACTACATAGGCCAGTCATCACTTTTGTAATCATGGGGCAACGCTTTGGGCGAACTCGATGTACAGTAGGGTAGGCCTAATTCACAAACGAAACAGCGCTGAGACTCTTACACAGCACAGCCGAACTCACTGCTCACTCAGAAGAGTAAAAAGGGACGTTACATGCCATCACATCAAAGTCTCAAAAAGTCTCCAAGAACGCCAGAAAAAGTAGCTAGATTTGTCGCTAGTCGCTTTTCACAAAAGAAGTCGCTTGGGGGGTCTGAAATCTCGCTAAATATGGCGACAAAGTCACTAAGTTGGCAACACTGCTTTGGCGTGGTGTTCCATAGCAGCCCATAGCGCCTCAGCATCCACAGACAGAGACACAGACAGCACAGAGCATCTGCATTGGGCTGCATGCAGACTGGCACTCAGATTCTTTTTTCTTGCTGTTGATGAACAGCAGAACTTTAGGTTGCTAGGTTACGGGGACGCTGGCGAGACTGACGCCGCTCCATCTGGCATGTTTTTTTGTTTGGCATTTTAAAAAGTTTAATGATTTAATGTACATTTTCTTCCAATCAATACATAGTATCTTATAGTCTATATATTTTGCTAGTTTTTCCGCTATTTTTCTCAAGACAAACACCATCTCTAAAGAGAAAGTTGGATACTGCGCCTGGCTGGCCTTACCTACGCTGCTTCTGCTGCCTGTCGAGTTGGATGCGTTTTCAAGAGTGCATTTTCAGTGGGCCTACTGCTTCACCGCTATCATCTGTCTGGCTCTCTGTGTGGTGCTACGTGCTGTGTCGGGCTGCTTGCATCTCTCCCCTGTCCATCTCTATCCTCATCTCTCTTGTCTGTGAACCTGCTGGTATCTAGTCAGTTGACTGTCCAGCTGCTGGGTATATAGTCGGTTGACTGACCAGCTAACGTGGGAGCTTGCTATCCACCTCATTTCTCTTGGACTGATGCTTGGGATTGAGTGAGAGGTGTGTGCTGACTATGGGAGGGTTTCAATACACAGCCCTTGAGCTTTGACAGTTCTCTTCCACCAATATCAAGCCCAACATCGACGTCCTCCATGTCTGTCGGGTAGCGGGGATAGTCCAGCGGAAACGCTATGTGCAACGTGGCTCACGTCGCTCCTTCATCATCCAGCGAGTGACTAAGGATAGCATTCCGACGCTGAGACAACCAACATCTCTTCGGAAATGCCTGCCTGCAAAACACAATATCCCAGAGTGGTTCGCTCCTGCCTCTACATCTAGCAGGAGAGCGACAGGCCAGCATCTGATCAGCATACAGACTGTGTCCACTATCACCTCCTCTGCGGCAGGATCATGTGACGACGTTGTGGCTCCTAACTCGAGCACGAGGTGGCACTACTTAATGTGAGATCTCTTTCAAATAAGACATTTATTTTAAACGATTTTATTTCATCTGCCAACTTGGATTTTATGTTTTTAACTGAGTCCTGGCTACAAACAAATGATCATAGTCAGCTTGTTGAACTGTGTCCTCCTCAGTACGAGTCTTAGTCTTAGAAACCTAGAGTCAGCGGTCGCGGGGGAGGCATTGTGAGTACAGGAAGAGCTTAAAATGTCACCAAATACCTTGTGATGACTTTTCTTCCTTTGAAGCGCTCACTTTTAAACTTTGTGGTCCTGATCCAATTTTGTTTGTTGTAATTTACCGTCCCCCTAAACCATCAGGTTGTTTTTTAAATGAAATCCAAGAATTTCTCTCCACTCTTGTTGTTCTTTGTGGTGATTTTAATTTTCATGTTGATGACTCCAGTAATGTTCATGCTACTGATTTCCTAAACATTGTTAAATCTTTTCAATTTTGCCAACATGTGTCTGGACCAACACATAACCGTGGTCATACACTGGACCTTGTTTTCACTCTGGGTCTTAAAATGTCCTCTGTTGATTGTTGATATGACTGTATCTGATCATAACTGTATAGTTTTTAGTTGTGAAACATCCATCATCAATACTGTCACTCCCAGCTCTTTCTGTTCCCGCATATTCAATGAGCATAGTGCCTCAAAATTCTGTGCATTATTCCAGAGTCAATGCCCTGACCTCTCTGAATACTCTCGTACCAATGATCTGGTTGACCAGTTTAATTCCATCTGCTTGTCTTCTCTAAATGTTATTGCACCCATTAAGGTTAGAACTAAGTCATCAGAAAGAAAGCAGCTCTGGATTAATAGTGGCATTCGTAGTTTTAAAAGGGATTGTAGAAAAGCTGAGCGTAAATGGAAGAAGTCTGGTCTTCAAGTTCATTATGACATTATGAAGGAATCACTTAAACACTATAACATCTTGGTTAAGGATGCAAGATCACATTACTTTTCAGAATTTATTTCTGATCATCAGCATAATCCTAGATTTCTATTTAAAACAGTAGAGCAGCTGGTAAAGCCATCTACTCCCTGTGTCCCAGTGGAAAGTGATGCTGATTGTGAAAAGTTTTTGTCCTTTTTTACTGAGAAAGTAAAGTCAATTAGAACCTCTATCACTCCTAATACTATGCACTCTTTCTTACAGGATAGGCATACTTTAAACCACTTCAATACAGTTACTCTATCTGAACTTCTAGAGACAGTGTCACATATGACAGTATCTTCCAGTCCTCTTGATGTAGTACCAACAAAGTTCCTATTAGAAGTAATTGAATCTGTTGGGTCCTGTTTGCTTTCTATTTTTAATAGTTCACTTTTAAATGGCATTGTCCCTGATTACTTTAAAACTGCAAAGAAATCAGGGCTTGATCCATCTCTACCTCAAAACTACAGACCTATTTCCAAGTTACCATTTGTATCAAAGATTCTTGAAAGATTAGTGTCCAAGCAGCTTGTCTCTGCACTGGAAAATAATAATCTTTTTGAAAAGCTACAATCTGGTTTCCGAAAGTATCATAGCACTGAGACAGCACTGCTGAAAGTTACAAATGACCTTTTAAGAACAGCTGATGATGGCATGTGTTCTGTCCTTGTACTTCTTGATCTTAGCGCAGCCTTTGACACTATTGATCACAGCATATTGCTGCATAGACTGGAACATTGGGTGGGAATTTCTGGTACAGCCTTACAATGGTTTTCATCTTACTTGTCAAATAGGAAGTTTTGTGTTTCTGCAAACAGTTACACATCTTCATTTTCTCCTGTCAAGTATGGGGTACCTCAAGGGTCAGTTTTAGGACCAATCTTATTTTGACATGCTTCCTCTTGGGCACATTATCCAGAAACACTGTGTCTCCTTCCACTTCTATGCTGATGATACACAGCTGTACCTGCCCATTAATTCCTCTGATCCTAGTATGCTGAATTCCTTAAATGAATGTCTTTGTGACATAAAAAACTGGATATCGAACAATTTCCTCCAGTTGAATTCTGACAAAACATAAGTCCTCATCATTGGATCCCAGCACATAGTGAAACAAATGATACCATCCTTAGGTCCCTTTCAATTTTAGACTGTGTAAAACCTGTTGCAAAGAATCTTGGTGTCTGGTTTGACAGTAATTTAAGCTTTGAACGTCACATGACAAAGCTCATACAGTCTTGTTTCTATCACCTCAGAAATATTTCCAAGATTAGTTCCATCTTAACTTTTAAAGACACTGAGACCATTATACATGCATTTATTTCTTCACGCCTGGATTACTGCAATAGTCTTTTTTCTTGTCTGAACCAAAAATCTATAAAGAGACTTCAAACTGTTCAGAATTCAGCTGCCCGGCTTCTTACTAAGACAAAGTACTGTAATCACATTACTCCTGTTTTAGCCTCACTGCACTGGCTCCCAGTAAGCTTTAGAATTGATTTTAAGATTCTTCTGATTACTTTTAAAGCTCTACATGGCCTGTCTCCCAACTACATATCTGATCTCCTAGTACCTTATACAACTGTGCGTACTTTAAGATCATCTGGTAGTGGTTTCCTAACTATTCCTAAGGTCAATCTCAAAACTAAAGGGGAGAGAGCCTTTAGTGTCAGGGCACCTAGGCTCTGGAATGACTTGCCTGATGAAATCAGGTCAGCCAAGTCAGTATGCTCTTTTAAATCCCTCCTTAAAACTCATCTTTACAAGCAAGCCTTCCTTAGTTTTGTTTAAGTAATATACTTCATTTTGTGTTAAGTTTATTAAGTTTTATTTCAGTGTCAAGTTTTATTTCAGTAAGTTTTATTTCAGTGTCAAGTTTTATTTCAGTATCCTAAGTTTTATTTCAGTGTCAAGTTTATTTTCCTTTTTCAAATTTATGTTAAGTTCTAATTGAATTAATATATATTATTTGATTGTTATATTATTATGTCATTTTTCATTTATGTTGATATTGTACAGCACTTTGTAACTTTGTTTTGAAAAGTGCTATATAAATAAAGATTATTATTATTATTATTATTATTATTATTATTATTATTATTATTAGAACAGTTCAGTTCTATAGAATGCCTCTCATCAGAACAGTTCAGTTCTATAGCATGACTCCTTAGAACAGCTCAGTTCAATAGAATGACTCCTTAGAACAGCTCAGTTCTATAGAATGCCTCTCATCAGAACAGTTCAGTTCTATAATATGACTCCTTAGAACAGTTTAGTTCTATAGCATGACTCCTTAGAACATCTCAGTTCTATAGAATGACTCCTTAGAACAGTTCAGTTCTATAGAATGCCTCTCATCAGAACAGCTCAGGTCTATAGAATGACTCTTATCAGAACAGTTCAGTTCTATAGCATGACTCCTTAGAACATCTCAGTTCTATAGAATGCCTCTCATCAGAACAGTTCAGTTCTATAGAATGCCTCTCATCAGAACAGCTCAGTTCTGTAGAATGACTCCTTAGAACAGCTCAGTTCTATAGAATGCCTCTCATCAGAACAGTTCAGTTCTATAGAATGACTCTTTAGAACAGTTCAGTTCTATAGAATAACTCCTTAGTACAGCTCAGTTCTATAGAATGCCTCTCAGCTGACCTCTGACCCCCTGACCTCACCCAGGTGCGGCCACCCACAAACCAGACGCTGTGGAACCAGAGAAGCAGACGGACCACACGGTGAAGATCGCCGGGGTCATCGCCGGGATCCTGCTCTTCGTCATCATCTTCCTCGGCGTGGTGCTCCTCATGAAGAAGAGGTAAGGCGCGGACGCTGGCCAACGGAGAGGGAGGAAGCTGCAGCTCAGAGCACTCAGTGCCAGATGGACACTCATTTGCGAACGTAGCGTTATCAGCGCCATGGCCAAGCCGCAGAAAGCGCCGGCTGGGTCACTATTTTTGTTATTGATTCAAAACCATGTTGGGGTTATGAAAAGGTTGATGTTCAGCTGTCATTAAATGACATATTTTATAGATGTATGATTCCACGGCAGGTCTGTGTCCCTCTGCACCCGAATGGCCCTGCAGTGACCATGGAACAGCTGTGGGTGTGGCATGGGCAGAATCAGTATCATTAACACAGCTGTGGGTGTGGCATGGGCAGAATCAGTATCATTAACACAGCTGTGGGTGTGGCATGGGCAGAATCAGCATCATTACGCATGAGAGGTTGAGAGGGTTTGGATAAAAAACCCATTCTCACCACACCTGGTTGCACCATGGTCACCCACGTGTCTGCTGCTTTAATATTTATCCCCTAGACTTTATCCCAAACTAGTATTTCTTGATGTAGCCTGTGGAACTCGTTCAGGGCAGTTAGTCCGTTTTCTTATTGTTTTGTTTCCCCCTTTTAACACTCGGACGCTCCGGTTACGTCACTGATTGGGGCTGACATGGGCGTCAGTTAGGAACGGGCATATGTATAGTCACCTGGGGTCCTTAGCCAGGTAGCTTATTCCCTGCTGCTGGCTCAGTGTTGGGGTGTAGCAGTGTTGGAGTCGTGGTGACCAGTTTAAAGTGTTGGAGGGAGCGCTGACACTGAGGAAGTTATCGTGAGCCGTTTTCCCTAGCGGTGTTCTGGTCTGCCCAAGCGAGTTATGGTGGATTGATTTAGGACTCATTCTGTGTATAAGCGCTCAGCTGACGGTGTGGCTGTGGACAGGGGGTAAAACTGCGAGGATTAGGACTCACAGACAAGGTCAACTTAATACAACGCAGATCTATACCACAGCACTGTGTGCTAGCTGCTGTTCTCTGTAGTGTTGTATGTTTGGTGTGTGTGTGTGTGTGTGTGTGTATGTACTGCTGCTCTTCGTCTGACAATACTCTTTATTTTATTTTCTCTAGCCTGTGGGCTGTATGTGTATGTTTGGCATAGGCCTAGGTATTGTGAGCCACCGGCTAGAGGTGTGTTTTTTTCTTTTTTTCTCTCTTCTTTTTTTCCCTTTTTGTGTTTTCTGTCTCCCCTCTTTCCCTTATCCAGCCTCGGTGTCAGTCGAGCCCTAGTGGACACCGGGAAAGCAGGTCTCCTTAGTCTGAAACTCACCTTAACGACTGCGGTTAGCAATGCTGTGTAGTGTGGACGCTTAACATCCTTAAGCCTTAGTGGAGTGTTTATCAGAACCCAATGGTTGCAGTGTGTGTGACTTGAACTCGAAGTGTGTATTACTGAAAGGGTGTGTGCACCCGTCCACGTGTGGTAGAGACCTTAGCTTTGTGTTAAGTGCTTCTCCCCCATCTCTCTCTTTCTCTGTGGCTCGACTGGCCTTAACCCGGTGGTGGAGTAAGTCCCCTTCCTATTAAATGTATTTTTGTATTTATTGATCAGCCCATGCAACAACTCCAAAAGAAAATATTTAATAAAGATTGTATTTTGGTACTTTTCTAAATACATGTGCTTGTGCCTTTTTGGTGAGCAGAGTTCCCTTTGCTCTGACACATCAGGTTGCTAGTTACTCAAGGGGTGGCGTAGTCAGCGTCCTTTATGAGGCGCTACATTGAAATAAAATCTTCTATTTTTGATCAACTCTGTTGTCCATCGCTTATGTTGCAGCCTTTGAGACGGCTGAAACAGTCCGTCTTAGAGAGTGAGTGTGCAGTGAGAGTTGTCTTTCAGCACTTAGATCAGGAGCTTATGCCAAGCTCTAGCTCTGGAGTGCTGATGAGCATTACAACAGGCTGCTGCATTGGTCTTGTGCTTGTCCAGCTGAATTATGAATGTAATTATGCTGATAAGTTCCATTATTAAAACACAGTTTACAGCCGAGAGGAGTGGACTGCCATTAAACATTCATCCAACTGCCCCACTCAGTCTTGTCACCTCTTTGGAAAAGAAATGCAGATAAGAGTCAGGTAGAAAATGAGTGATTCTAGTCAGGACAGTTGTAGCTGCAGGCACTCTGCTCCTCTCCTGCTCTTCCTCACCTGCTCTTCCTCACCTGCTCTTCCTCTCCTGCTCTTCCTCTCCTGCTCTTCCTCACCTGCTCTTCCTCTCCTGTTCTTCCTCACCACGCTCTTCCTCTCTTGCTCTTCCTCTCCTGTTCTTCCTCACCTGCTCTTCCTCTCCTGCTCTTCCTCACCTGCTCTTCCTCTCCTGCTCTTCCTCACTTGCTCTTCCTCTCCTGCTCTTCCCTCACAGTGCTCTTCCTCGCAGTGGCCTTCCTTGCACCCAAACATCCTTTCTGTGCCCAGATACAAATATATTTACATATTTATTTTATCTCCATTCATAGAATTTAAGCAGTAAATAGAGGCAAGATACTTTCACACCCATTGGGCCATGTGTGACTGCACACACACACACACAGACTGGAGTAGTCAACACACTGGTGAGGAACCAGGACATGCAAACACACTCACACACATGAACGTACACAGGTGACTTAGGCGTGCACACTCACACAGGTGAACTCACACAGGTGAAGAGATGAAAGCACTTTTCCTTTTGCTCAGAAAGCACTTTTCCTTTTTTTTTTCCTTTGCTTACTATCTCACTCCGTCTCACTCCATTTCACTCTGTCTCACTATGTCTCACTCCGCCTCACTCTGTCTCAGAGGCGTCTTTAATTCGGTGCCTGGGGACTCATAATTCCCAAAGTCTGATTGACAGGTATATGTAATTACCACCATGCACCCGTCCCTTTTAATGGAATTCTCGTTCAATACGCCTTAATCAAATGAAAAGGTGTGATTGAATCCGTGGCATCTATTTGGTTTAATTTGTGGCATTAAATCCGGATGGAGCTCCATGGTAGGACATACTAATGCCTGTGTTACAGCAGAGCGACCTGGCTGCCTAGATTAGATTACTTTGTCTGAGCTCATAGATGGAGAGATAACACAATGAAATGAAAGATCTCTCCTATGTGTGTGTGTGTGTGTCTGTGTGTGTGTGTGCATAACTAAACTCTAAAATCCAGTAGGTTAATGTAACAGACACACAGGTGATGTATGATCTCCAGGGGATTTTGGACAGCATTTCATGTCTTGTTTATGTCAAATGTAACTCTGATAGCCTGTCTGTTTGTGGGGTTATGAACAAATATCAGGACCCAGGGTGTGATGTGCTGGGCCATTCAAACCAGGCTTTAGTCATATTCTCCTTAAGTAAATACAAGAAGAAAGCTGCGGTGTGTGTGTGTGTGTGTGTGTGTGTGAGTGGGCAAAGGGGAGGCCACTGTGCGTGATACAGATTTGAACTGTGCTTTACATAAACATGAGAACACACACATGGGTGTCCACACATGGACCCCATCATCAGAAGAGCAGTAGTTACCTCAATCGCTCCTGTTCTTAGCCATCATATCTGCTTTTGTTCATCTTTTTCAATCTTTTTTACTCAGAACATTAATATTTTTTCCTTTTTTTCCCCCCCCTCACTGCTTGTTCTCGTCACCACCCCCCCGGCAGAAGACACTATCAGTCCTACACTTACTACCTGTAAGTAGAACACTTTGTCCAATCTCACTCTCCATTCTGTGCCGTATCTGCTGATCCAGGGACAGTTGTGGCTCAGTTGTGGCCCAGATCTCCGCCGGATCCGATCCAGGCTCGATCTGTCCCAGGGTCAGCTGTTCTCTAGGGTGCGGGCCTTCAGAGCTGAGCTGCTGCGGCTGCTGCTTTAGCATTAGCGCTAGTGTTAGCATGACGGAGCTGCTGCGGCTGCTGCTTTAGCCTTAGCGCTAGTGTTAGCACGACGGATAGCAATGGCGTTTGCCCTTGGGCACACAGCAGCAGGCAGGCTGCTCCCTGCCAAAGAGAAAAAGAGATTTCGCTATTCAATTCAACATTCATCATTCTAATCAAATATTCTATTTATTATTGAAATGTGTCATGGACACTGATCAAGGGCAAGCTATTCTGAAAAGAGTGAAGAGAGAGAGAGAGAGAGAGAGATAAAAAATCAATGGGGCTTAATGCACTTTTAACTGGATGTGAATATGATCCAATGATTTTATATCAGTCCGTTTGTCAAAGATTCTGAAAGGCCTGCCTACTTACAGTCAATTGGCCTTTTTGAAAGCAGACCTTGAGAGGCAGGCTAGCGTGGAGCATTTCTCATACTGCCTCATTGTGATGGGCTGCACACCTTATAAATGGACAAGTTCAGGCTATTGGCGAGACAGACTGTGATCTAATTTCAGGCCCAAGCTCCTTGACACAGGGGCACACTGGCTGTGTTATCCCCCCAGCAGGCCAGAGCAGGCCTGTGTTAAGCATGCGGTCCCTCACCCCCTCTCCTCTCCTAGCCTGGTGCCCAGCTCCTGGTGTTCCCTGGGTCTCACCCTCCAAGCATAAACACAGCACTCTGCTTCCATTGTCATCTCAAATCATCTCACCCGTCTCCCCCCGCATGCTATATCTCTGTTGTTTGCATGAAGGCGCGCCATGGCAACCTGTATGTCATAAAGTAGAATATAGATGAAATAGCTGGTATTCTAGGAGAGGAAGTGGGGTGCTCTTCAGTCTAGAAAAGACAGCATCACAGCAAGATCCTGATAATATAGGATATTTAGGAATTTTGTGATTCACAGTTCCTCAACTGGAAAGATTGCCTTATTCTTATGAAATAAAACTGTTGAGAATACCTGGTTTATTCCAGTTTATAGTCTAGTCACCAAGTGCCGCTTGACAAAATAAATAAATAAATAAACTAGAAAATGTAATTTCGAGGAAATTACCAGTGCATGAAAATATAAACATACTGTATAATAAAACATAAAATGCCAAACAAACTTGGAAACAATTGGCAGGAGTCATAGTTGATAACAACTGACAGTTGAAATGGCTGAACAGTTAAATAGTTGAATAGTTCAAATAGTTAAATTATTTAATAGTGAATTATTGTATTTATTTTGAAAGTTGTGGGCAGAGGAAATAGTAGTCTTAAGAGAGCCAGATTGTATGCTTAAAGCCTGAGACAGAGTATATAGTTTAAAAGTTGAATGTAGATAGTGTAATGGATGTTGATAGACAGAAAGTTGAATGGATGTTGATAGGCAGATTGTTTAATGGATGTTGATGGATAGTTTAATGGGTGGATGAGTGAATGGTTTGAAGAGGATGAATGGATAGAAAGTTGGATGGAATGTGCCTTACAGTATATCCTTGTAGAATGGAGAGACACAGAGGGCCAGATGTACGTACATTTGCAAACGTAGCGTTATCAGCGCCATGGACACACCGCAGATTGCGAGCGCTGTCAGACCCAAGTTTCCGTCGTATTTATCAATCGTTCAATCCTTAGTGTAAACTGCGCCTTTCTCTGCCCTTCTCCGCCCATAAACGCAATTTACGAACGTCCACAACTGAATGGCAGCGCCTACAAGCGCAGTTGAATGAAGTTAACTGATGACAACATTAAAAAGAATCAAACGTTTAGCGATCATGAAATAATACCATACATGATAAGATGTCAACAAGCAGGGAGATAATGAAGATCAGTAGTTCTACTCAAACTACTTGTGCACGTAGGCTATGGAAGATTGGTCAAATCTAGCAAGTAGGAAAGTTTAAGTGAATGACGTGAAAGTGAAAGTAAGACATGCGAAAGGCCAACGAAAGTTAAGGTTGCTTTTTTTGGTAGTACAAATACTTTCACCACAAAAACTGGTGTTCTAAATAGCGATTCTGTTGTCTTTGAAAGGTTCTCTTATTGACGCATTGAACTGCAATGTGGATTGCACCTGCTTTTACAAGGCAGAAGTATTTAGGCGCAGAATAGACGTGCGCTTTCAGGAGCAGTCTTTGTACATACCGCGGAATACATAACTAGGCGCTCTTTACTCTTCCCCTCCTATCTTTTTACGCTAAACTCCCACTTTTCCCTGGATCCTCCCATGAATGCATATGCATGACATGACAATCGCAATCTGCCACTTTCAGCTCCCGCGACAGGCAGTTTGCGCTTTTACATCATTGCGGCCTGTTTGTACATACCTCGCAATGATTTTACACGCACATTGCGAAACAAATACGCCTGAAATGGGCGCAAAAGCGTTAGTACATCTGGCCCAGAGAGAGTTGGCCTAGTTAAGCAGAAAGCAATTGATACAGGTGCAATCAGTTTAACTGGCCCTTTGATGGGTCCTAGTTGAGCAGCTGGAAGTTGATACAGGTGCAAATCAAGTTAATTAGTCCATTGTGATGTCATAGTGCTAATGCAAAGTCTATGGGGAAAAATAAGCTTGTTTTTTGTTAACCAGAAGAAGAAGAAGAAGAAGAAGACTTCGGATAACAGAACAGTGCATTTTCATGCACTGTAAATATTTAAAATCTCATAAAAGGAACAACATATAGGGGCCTATTATGAAGCTTATTCAAATTTAGTAGGACGTCCAGTCCACATTGGGAGTGTTTTCGTTATCAAATGTCGGGCGGATGGCGCAACAAGGCATTCCTAGGTTTCTTAATCAGTTATGGGTGTGTTTGGGGTGTAACATCATTTAAACCAATGAAAATGGCATCTGTCATTCCCTTTAACAGCGCAAAGTGCAACGTCAAAGAATGCATCGGTATTTTGACAAAAAATAGACGTGCAAAATAAGAAAATAAACTTTGGGCCGGGTGGAAAAGCACACGTGCATGTTGCTTTGTTAGCAGTTAGCTGGCCCTGTTCAGCAGCAGTTAGCAGTTAGCTGGCCCTGTTCAGCAGCAGTTAGCAGTTAGCTGCCTCTATTCAGTAGCAGTTAGCAGTTAGCTGCCCCTATTCAGCAGCAGTTAGCTGCCTCTATTCAGTAGCAGTTAGCAGTTAAGTTAGCTGTCCCTCAGCAGCAGTTAGCAATTAGCTATCCCTATTCAGCAGCAGAGCAGTTAGCTGCCCCTATTCAGTAGCAGTTAGCAGTTAGCTGCCCCTATTCAGCAGCAGTTAGAGCAGCAGTGTTGCAGGAGCTGGCTTGCCGTCCGGTGGCCTTGTATCTGGCAAAGTGGCTGCATTGTTTTATTGCACTATCAAAATGACTTCCTTTTCTACAGAAGGCCATGGAGAGAGTGCACTGGAGACTCAAACACAAATCATTTGGCAGTTTAAGACCGAGTCAGAGGATAAATCAGCCCCGATGCCGCTGGTCAGATCATAAATCTGGTTGTTTAAATGAGCTCTATCGCCCCTGACTTCTGTCATTAGTTTGATCTTCATGGTTGTTTAACTTTTGCTATGAATCCTGCCGGGGGGTTTTAGAAGCCCATAGCAGACACTGTCACAGCCTCAGGGATTCGGTGTTCAGTAATGTTTGGATTTGAATTAGTCACTCAGTTTTTTTTTTTTATCACTGAAACTGTCAGGCCATTCAGATTTGTGTTTAAAATCTGATACCATTTTAAGACTTCCCATTGCAAGCATTTGGAGGGCATATAACACCACACGGCACAGCAGCTAGGAGGCCATGGCTACATTTGAGGGCTATCTAATACAGTGGGAGCAGCTAGGAGGCCATGGCTACATTTGAGGGCTATCTAATACACTGGGAGCAGCTAGGAGGCCATGGCTACATTTGAGGGCTATCTAATACAGTGGGAGCAGCTAGACTCTTATTTGGCACAAGGGGAAACACACAGGACCAGGTTACATGAGGTCATCTGAGTCCTCCTGCTGTCAGTCAACCAATCATATCTGGCTCTTCAGCCCGGGAACCCAAGACAAGACAGACGCTGTCTCCCTAGTCGCACAATATGTGCAGAATGATTGGCAGATGCACTAGAGATCGGTCCCTAACCTCCAACAGCTCTACCTAGACAACATGTCAAGAAGGAGAGAAAGTGAGAATAACACAAGTCTTCTAGAAGATGGGCTGCTGGGAGTTGCAGTTTTTTTGTCATGTCATCAATAACAAGGACAGCCAGTAAACTCCAATCGCCAGCTCTGTCAGTGTTTGCCAATAAGGAAGCAGAAAAAGGAGCTGCTCTCTATGGAGGCCATCAAGATGCTTAAACCCTGACAGATTGAGAGAGCAGGGGAAAGAGAGCATGTTAGTGATAGAGAGAGTGAGAGATAGAATGGTAAAGAGAGAGAGAGAGTGAGAGATAGAATGGTAAAGAGAGAGAGAGAGAGTGAGAGATAGAAGATTGACACAGAGAAAGAGAGCACTTGAGTGGTCAAGGTTCCTCATGAATTTTAGCCCTGTCTGTACTACCATTTAAACTACTCTTGTGAAAGACATCTATAAAACATAACACCACCCCCCCCCCCCCCCCCCCCCCACACACACACACACACACACACACACACACACCTTCAGATTGACCTTAGAAAAACAAGATAGACAAGATAGGAGAGAAATGACACCCGTGTCCCACCCCTTGTCCATCCAGGATGATAAATGAGCAGACAGCAGCGGCGTGTTTTAGTGTTTGTCTGGTGAACAGGAGCGAGAGAGACAGCAGAGGGGCTGTTAGAGAGAGAGAGGAGGGGGAGAGAGGGAGAGGGGGAGGGAGGGAGGGAGAGAGGCAGCAGAGGGGCTGTTAGAGAGAGAGAGGAGGGGGGAGAGAGGGAGAGGGGGAGGGAGGGAGGGAGAGAGGCAGCAGAGGGGCTGTTAGAGAGAGAGAGGAGGGGGAGAGAGGGAGGGAGCGAGAGAGACAGCAGAGGGGCTGTTAGAGAGAGAGAGGAGGGGGGAGAGAGGGAGGGAGGGAGAGAGGGAGAGGGGGGAGAAAAGGAGGGGAGATAGGGAGGGAGAGAGGAAGAGGGGGGGGGGGGGGTATCAGTAAGTGTCTTCATTAAAGGCTACATGCCCAGAGTGGAGCAGCGTGCTGGAATCTCACTAATTGGAACAAGTCGAGCACATTTGTTTCAGTAACGGGGGCAGCATTCTGATGAAGAACAGAACAGATAGAGGAAGGAGGGGGGAGGGATGGAGAGAGAGAGAGAGAGAGGGGGAGGGAGAGAGAGAGAGAGAGAGGGGGAGGGGAGAGAGAGAGAGAGAGAGGGGGAGGGAGAGAGGGAGGGAGGGAGGGAGAGAGAGAGGGGGGAGGGAGGGAGAGAGAGAGGGGGAGGGAGAGAGGGAGGGAGAGAGAGGGGGAGGGAGGGAGGGAGAGAGAGAGGGGGAGGCAGGGAGGGAGAGAGAGAGAGGGGGAGGGAGGGAGGGAGAGAGAGAGGGGGAGGCAGGGATGGAGAGAGAGAGAGGGGGAGGGAGGGAGGGAGAGAGGGAGGGAGGGAGGGAGAGAGAGAGAGGGGGAGGGAGAGAGGGAGGGAGGGAGGGAGAGGGAGAAGGAAGGGGGTAGTGATGGGGGGGGGTGAGTAAAGGAGGAGTAGTGATGGGGGGGGTGAGCGCTTCTCTTCTCTTTTCACTTTCCCCCATCCCTCTGTCCATCTTTCTGTTTCTATCTGTCTGTATCCCTACTCCCCTCTTTTCTTATTTTTTCTCTGCCCTCACTTTTTATGTGTGTGTGTGCGTGTGTGTTAGTGTGGTGTGTGTGTGAGTATGTTTGAGTATGTGTGTGTGTGTGTGTGTGCAGGTGGTGTTGGTGATGGATGGTAGTCCCCTCCACACACTTTATTATAGTAGATTGCAGGAAGTAAAGGTCATGACCTCCATTTTGTCCAGCTGTGCTAACGACTCTCCTGCTGCAGGTGTGAATGAGTGTCCACAGCCCAAGGATGCACCTCAGTGCTTGGGGAAAATACTGGACCCCCGGAGGACTTGTGCCTGTCTGACTCTACGTGTGTGTGTGTGTGTGTTAGTGATTCAAGCACACATTGTTTCTTTCTGACGGGCAGTAATGAAGACGCCTGTTTGTTTTAAAGCGTAACAACGTATGTTTTAAAGCCCCCCTGTGTAAGAAATTCTCCCATCTAGTGGTTAGGAGTTATATAGCAACCAACCTCTCAAGCGCTGCCCTCGTTTAGA